>NC_052066.1:67143021-67325521 GCF_015852505.1 Tachyglossus aculeatus
CATGTTCTCTGACTAGCTGGTGTCGGGCTGACCGATGCCCGCTTTCCGCTGTAGCTGATGGTGGTGGTGGGGAGTGCCAGGGGAGCAGGGGTCATCACCCTACTATAGAAGGGGATGGGCCACCCCAGGACAAGAGGGCAGGCATTTATTCATTCATTCTTTCAATCATATTTACTGAGAGCTCGCTGTGTTCAGAGCACTCTACTAAGTGCTTGGAAGAGTACAATATAATAGTATAATGGACAAATTCCCTGCCCACAATAATCATCATAACAATAGTATTTATTAAGCGCTTACTATGTGCAAAGCACTGTTCTAAATGCTGGGGAAGTTACAAGGTGATCAGGTTATCCCACAGGGGGCTTACAGTCTTAATCCCCATTTTACAGATGAGGCAACTGAGGCATAGAGAAGTTAAGTGACTTGCCCAAAGTCACACAGCTGACAATTGGTGGAGCCGGAATTTGAACCCATGACCTCTGACTCCAAAGGCCGGGCTCTTTCCACTGGGCCATGCTGCTTCTCTTGTGAATGAATGAATTTATTCACTCAATCATATTTATTGAGAGTTTACTGTGTGCAGAGCACTCTACTAAGTGCTTGGAAGAGTACAATATAATAATATAATGGACAAATTCCCTGCCCACAATAATCATAATAATAATAGTATTTATTAAGCGCCTACTACGTGCCAAGCACTGTTCTAAGTGCTGAGGAAGTTACAAGGTGATCAGGTTATCCCACAGGGGGCTTACAGTCTTAATCCCCATTTTACAGATGAGGTAACTGAGGCATAGAGAAGTTAAGTGACTTGCCCAAAGTCACACAGCTGACAATTGGCAGAGATGGAATTTGAACCCATGACCTCTGACTCCAAAGCCCGGGCTCTTTCCACTGAGCCATCCTGCTTCTCTTGTGAATGAATGAATTTATTCACTCAATCATATTTATTGAGGGCTTACTGTGTGCAGAGCACTCTACTAAGTGCTTGGAAGAGTACAATATAATAATATAATGGACAAATTCCCTGCCCACAATAATAATAATAATAATGGCATTTGTTAAGCGCTTACTATGTGCAAATCACATAGTAGACTGTGAGCCCACTGTTGGGTAGGGACTGTCTCTATATGTTGCCAATTTGTACTTCCCAAGCACTTTGTACAGTGCTCTGCACATAGTAAGCGCTCAATAAATACGATTGATGATGATGAAAGCACTGTTCTAAGTGCTGGGGAGATACAAGGTGACTAGGTTGCCCCAAGTGGGCTCACAGTCTTAACCCCCATTTTACCATAACTGAGGCTCAGAGAAGCTAAGTGACTTGCCCAAGGTCACACAGCAGACATGTGGCGGAGCCAGGATTAGAACCCATGACCTCTGACTGCCAAGCCCGGGCTCTTTCCACTGAGCCACGCTGCTTCTCTAACTTCTCTAAGGGCTGCCTCACAACGAGTTTACAGTCTAGAAGGGGAGACCTGCATTAATATAAATAAATAAATTACAGCTACGTCCATAAGTGCTGTGGGGCTGGGAAGGAGGGTGAATAAAGGGAGAAAGTCAGGGCGACGCAGAAGAGAGTGGGAGACAGACGAAAGGGGTGCTTAGTCGGGGAAGGCCTTTTGGAGGAGATGTGACTTCAGTAAGGCTTTGAAGGGGAGGAGAGTAATTGTCTGTCATATTTGAGGAGGGAGGGTGTTCCAGGATGGAGGAAGGACAAGGGCGAGAGGCCGGCAGCGAGATTGACAGGATCAAGGTACAGTGAGAAGGTTAGCGTCGGAAGCCACCGCAGCAGCAGCCAGACTGGATTGCGCCAGGCTGGAAATTACATACGTCCTCCCTCCGGCCCTGCTGCCTGGGAATGAAAATAAAACGGCCACAGAGGGTGTTCCGATAAGAAAAATGAGAAGCAGTCTGATCTAGTGGAAAGGGCCCGGGCCAGGGACAAAGAGGCCTGGGTTCTAATTCCGACTCTGCCAAATGCTTACTGTGTGACTGGGCAAATAATAATAATAATGATGGCATTTGTACAGCCCGCCCCGTACCCTCCGCTCCTCTGCTGCTAATCTCCTCACCGTACCTCGTTCTCGCCTGTCCTGCCATCGACCCCCGGCCCACATCATCCCCCGGGCCTGGAATGGCCTCCCTCTGCCCATCCGCTAAGCTAGCTCTCTTCCTCCCTTCATGGCCCTACTGAGAGCTCACCTCCTCCAGGAGGCCTTCCCACACTGAGCCCCTTCCTTCCTCTCCCCATCGTCCCCCTCTCCGTCCCCCCCATCTTACCTCCTTCCCTTCCCCACAGCACCTGTATATATGTATATATGTTTGTACATATTTATTACTCTATTTATTTATTTATTTATTTATTTTACTTGTACATATCTATTCTATTTATTTTATTTTGTTAGTACGTTTGGTTTTGTTCTCTGTCTCCCCCTTTTAGACTGTGAGCCCACTGCTGGGTAGGGAATGTCTCTATATGTTGCCAACTTGTACTTCCCAAGCGCTTAGTACAGTGCTCTGCACACAGTAAGCGCTCAATAAATACGATTGATGATGATGATGATGATTTGTTAAGGACCTGGGTTCTAATTACGACTCTTCCAAATGCTTACTGTGTGACTCTGGACAAATAATAATAATAATGATGGCATTTGTTAAGCACTTAGTATGTACGAAGCACTGGTCTTAAGCTCTGTGGGGGGATACAAGGTGATCAGTTTGTTCCACGTGGGGCTCACAGTCTTAATCCCCACTTTACAGATGAGGTAACTGAGGCACAGAGAAGTGAAGTGACTTGCCTAAAGTCACACAGCTGACAAGTGAGAAGCAGCGTGGCTCGGTGGAAAGAGCTTGGGCTTAGGAGTAAGAGGTCAGGGGTTCAAATCCTGGCTTCGCCACTTGTCAGCTGTGTGACTTTGGGCAAGTCACTTCACTTCTCTGGGCCTCAATGATGTCATCTGGAAAATGGGGTGAAGACTGTGAGCCCCACGTGGGACAATCTGATCACCTTGTAACCTCCCCAGCTCTTAGAACAGTGCGTTGCACATAGTAAGCGCTTAACAAACGCCATCATCATTATTATTAAGTGGCAGAGTCAGAATTAGAACCTTTGGCTCCCAAGTCCGGGCTCTTTCCACTGAGCCACACAGCTTCTCTTCTTCAAATCACTTCGCTTCTCTGTGCCTCAGTTTTCTCAACTGTAAAATAGAGACTCAGCACCTGTTCTCCTTCCTACTTAGCCTGTGAGTCCCACGTGGAGCAGCATGGCACAGTAGATAGAGCATGGGCCTCGGAGTCAGAAGGTCATGGGTTCTAGTCCCTTGTCTGCTGGGTGATCTTGGACAAGTCACTTAAATTCTCTGTCTCAGTTACTTCACCTGTAAAAAAAATGGGGATTGAGACTGTGAGCCCCACCTGGGACAGGGACTGTGTCCAACCCGATTTGCTTGTTGTTGCTGTGTCCAACCCAATTAACCTGTATCTACTCCAGCACTTAGAACAGTGCTTATCTCCCAACTTTTATATTGTACTCTCCCAAGCACTTAGTACGGTGTCCTTCACACAGTAAGTGCTCAATAAATACAAAAATGATGATGACACATAATAAGCTTGTGACAAATACCATAATAATTCTACTTTCCCCCATGCTTACAGCCATGGGAAACACTCGCCTCCTCCTAACTCACCTCCCTTCTCTCCTTCTGCAGCCCAGCCCGCACCCTCCGCTCCTCCACCGCTAATCTCCTCACTGTACCTCGTTCTCGCCTGTCCCGCCGTCAACCCCCGGCCCACGTCCTCCCCCTGGCCCGGAATGCCCTCCCTCCCAACATCCGCCAAGCTAGCTCTCTTCCTCCCTTCAAGGCCCTACTGAGAGCTCACCTCCTCCAGGAGGCCTTCCCACACTCAGCCCCCTCCTTCTTCTCCCCCTCCTCCCCCTCCCCATCCCCCCTGCCTTACCTCCTTCCTCTCCCCACAGCACCTGTATCTATGTATATATGCTTGTATATATTTATTACTCTATTTATTCATTTTACTTGTACATATTTATTCTATTTATTTTATTTGGCTTATATGTTTTGTTGTCTGTCTGCCCCTTCTAGACTGTTAGCCCGCTGTTGGGTAGGGACCATCTCTATATGTTGCCAAGTTGTACTTCCCAAGCGCTTAGTGCAATTCTGTGCACACAGTAAGCGCTCAATAAATACGATTGCACAAATGAATGAATGAGACTGTGAACCCCATGTGGGACAGGGGCTGTGTCCAACCTAATTCATTTGTATCTACTCCAGAGCTTAGGATAGTGTTCAACGCATATTAGGCATTTAACAAATACCTTTATTTTTTTTTTAAAAAAAGGCCTCTTGGAGGAGATGTGATTTTAATAAGGCTTTGAAGGTGGGGAAAGTGGTGAACTGGTGTATACAAAAGGGAGAGACAATTCCACCACAGATGATGTGCATTTAGCTATAATTCTATTTGTTCTGATGATTTTGACACCTGTCTACATGTTTTGTTTTGTTGTCTGTCTCCCCCTTCTAGTCTGTGAGCCTGTTGTTGGGGTAGGGACCATCTCTATCTGTTGCCAACTTGTACTTCCCAAGTGCTTAGTCCAGTGCTCTGCAAACGGTAAGCACTCAATAAATATGATTGAATGAATGAATGATGTGAACAAGGGGTCGGCGGTGAGATGGGTGAGATCGAGGTAAAGGGAGCAAGATGGCAGTAGAGAAGCTGCGTGCCTCAATGGAAAGAGCCCGGGCTTTGGAGTCAGAAGTCATGGGTTCAAATCCTGGCTCTTCCAAATGTCAGCTGTGTGACTTTGGGCAAGTCACTTAACTTCTCTGTGCCTCAGTTACCTCATCTGTAAAATGGGGATTAAGACTGTGAGCCCCCGTGGGACAACCTGATCACCTTGTAACCTCCCCAGCGCTTAGAACGGTGCTTTGCCCATAGTAAGCACTTAATAAATGCCATTATTATTATTATTATTAGAGGAGCAAAGTGTGCGGGCTGGGATGTAGTAGGAGATTAGTGTGGTGAGGTGGGGAAGTTGAGCTGATTGAGTACTTTAAAGCCGATGGTAAGGAGTTTCTGTTTGACACTGAATTAAGTGCTTTAATAGTAGTGTGTGTAAATCGATACATTCAGAGGAGGCTCAGGCAGTTGTGAAAGCCAAAGTGCTGAGGAATTGGGGTTTTTTAGTGGCATTGTTAAGCACGTGTCAAATACTGTTCTAAGCGCTGGAATAGGTACAAGTTAATTAGGGTGGACAAAGTCCCCATCCCACAGGCACTCACAGTCAAAGTAGTTGGGAGAACAGGTATCCCCATTTTACGGTTGAGGAAGCTGAGGTACAGAGAAGTTAAGTGACATGCTCAAGGTCACACAGCAAGTGGTTGGGAGAGCAAAACAGAGCACTGTACTAAGCGCTTGGGAGAGTACAATACAGCAGTAAACAGACACATCCCCTGCCCACAATGAGCTTCCAGTCTAGAGAGATAGGACAGACTGGGCAGAAGGGGAGATGAAGTCTTAGGAATGAAGGAAGAGAGAGAAAAGAGCTCCCCTTCTTTGGAGGGTTCATGGGTCTGAGATTGGTGGCCAGGGCACAATTGATCAATCAATCCTATTTATTGAGCGCTTACTGCGTATAGAACACTGTACAAAGCACTTGGGATAGCACAATACAGCAGAGTCGGTAGACACATTCCCTGCCTACGAGGAGCTTACGGTCTAGAGGGGGAGATGGACATTAATATAAATAAATTACTGATATGCACATTAGTCCTGTGTGGCTGAGGATGGGTTGAATAAAGGGTACAAATCCAAGTGGAAGGACTGGTTAGGGAGGTTTTTTTGCTCCCATCACCCCCATTTTCCTAGCTGGTTAACCCCAGTGGGGTGAGTGGCAGGAGAGGGGAGGGGAAGCAAAGGAGAACCAGGAGCTGTTTCGGGTCCATCAATCAGTGGCATTTATTGAGTGCTTACTGTGTGCAGAGCACCGTACTAAGTGCTTGGGAGAGTACACTACAACAGAGTTGGTGGGTGTGGGTCCTTACGGAAGAGCAAATAAACATAGTCTTCTAGACTGTGAGCCCACTGATGGGTAGGGACCGTCTCTATATGTTGCCAACTTGTACTTCCCAAGCGCTTAGTACAGTGCTCTGCACACAGTAAGCACTCAATAAATACTATTGAATGAATGAACTGACCCATCACATCCATGACACCAGCCTGCTGTATCCAAGGGAGTGGAAAGGGATGGGGAGCTGGCCCCTTGTAGCGGCCCCTTTGAAGAGAAGCAGCGTGGCTCACTGGAAAGAGCACGGGCTTAGGAGTCAGAGGTCATGGGTTCAAATTCCAGCTCCACCACTTGTCAGCTGTATGACTTTGGGCAAGTCACTTAACTTCACTGGGCCTCAGTTACCTCATCTGGAAAATGGGGGTGAAGACTTTGAGCCCCACCTGGGCCAATCTGAACACCTTGTATCCTCCCCAGCGCTTAGAACAGTGCTTTGCACATAGTAAGCACTTAACAAATGCCATTATTATTATATTATTTTTAAGAGGAGAGAAGAACACCAACAGCAGCCAGAATGAATGTCCATCCTCTCTCTTCTTCCTCTCCACCCCTGTCAGGACTCACCAAAGCCACCAAATGCTCATGTCCCTCCTCCTCAGGAGCCAGTTAAATGCAAATTATTTAGATTACTAAATAATAATAATTATGGTACTTGATGATGATGATGGTATTTGTTAAGCGCTTGCTATGTGCCAAGCACAGTTCTAAGCACTGGGGTAGACACAAGGTCATTAGGCTGTCCCACATCGGGCTCGCAGTCTTAATCCTCATTTTACAGATGAGGCAACTGAGACATAGAGAAACAGCATGGATCAGTGGAAAGACCCCAGGTTTTGGAGTCAGAGGTCATGAGTTCAAGTCCCAGCTCCACCAATTGTCAGCTGTGTGACTTTGGGCAAGTCGCTTCACTTCTCTGTGACTCAGTTAGCTCATCTGTAAAATGGGGATTAAGACTGTGAGCCCCCCGTGGGACAACGTGATCACCTTGTAACCTCCCTAGCACTTAGAACAGTGCTTTGCACATAGTAAGTGCTTAATAAATACTATTATTATTATTATTAAGTGGCTTGCCCAAGGTCATACACCAGATAAGTGGTGGAGTCAGGATTAGAACCCACATCCTCTGACTCCCAAAGCCCAGGCTCTTTCCACTAAGCCACGCTGTTTCTCCAGCACTTGTTGAGCACTTACTATGTGCCAAGCACTGTTCTAAGTGCTGTGTAGTTAAGAGTTAATCAGGTTGGACACAGTCCTTGTCCCACATGAGGCTCACACTCTTAAGCCCCCATTTTATAGATGAGGTAACTGAGGCACAGAGAAGTGAAGTGAGTTGTCCAAGGTCACAAAGGAGACATGCAATGCCAGATCAGCCAGGGCACTTACCGTCATTGGTGCTTGGGATGTTTGGGAATCAAGGTTCATTTCTCCCACAGCATACATCTGTCTGGATACAACAGGGGGGTCCTAGCAGAAAGAGCGGGTAACACACTCCAGTAATTAGAGGTGGGGAAGTCCCAGACATGGGCCTGAGGGGCCAGAGGACCTGAGTTCTAATCCTGACTCTGCCACTTGCCTGCTCTGTGACCTTGGGCAAGTTGCTTCACTTCTCTCTGCTTCAGTGTCCTCATCTGTAAAACAGGGATAATAATAATAATAATGATGGCATTTGTTAAGCACTTACTATGTGCAAAGCACCGTTCTAAGCGCTGGGTGGGGGAATACAAGGTGACCAGGTTGTCCCACGTGGGGCTCACAGTTTTAATCCCCATTTTACAGATGAGGTAACTGAGGCTCAGAGAAGTTAAGTGACTTGCCCAAGGTCACACAGCAGACATGTGGCGGAGCCGGGGATGAACTCTCTGTTCTCTCTCCCTTTGGCTGTGAACCCCATGTAGGATAGGGACTTTGTCCATCCCGATGATCTGGTATCTGGTGGATAGAGCATGAGCTTGGAAGTCGGAAGGTCATGGGTTCTAATTCCGGCCACTTGTCCGCTGTTAGGCAAGTCACTTCACTTCTCTGTGCCTCAGTTCCCTCATCCGTAAAATGGGGATTGAGACCGTGAGCCCCACGTGGGACAGGGACTGTGTCCAACCCAATTTGCTCGTATCCACCCCAACGCTCAGTACAGTGCCTGGCACTAGGAAGCACTTAACAGATACCGTAATTATTATTGTTACAGTGGTTGGCTGCCAAAAAGCTCTTAATCGGTATCACAACTATGAGGATGATGATTATTAGCTCTTTCTGACCACCGCAGCACTCAGCTCCTTGGACCTCTCTTTTCACTCTGCCGATCCTGACGTCCGGGAGAGACACGGCCCCCCACTTCCCGTCCACCCCTGCCCCCCGAGACAGGCGGCAGCTGTTTTCCCCTTCCCGCCCCAGTATCGCCTTTCGTGGCTACCGAAATGGAGACCCAGGTAAGGCCGTCGAAGGTGGAGGTTCAATCGAGTTTGACATCCTCTTCCCCCGAAATCGACCTGAGGCCGAGGGGTTTGGTTTCGATTAGTGGCCGGCGGGGCCGTGTCTGGCTAGCCCGGCCCGTCCGACGCGGGTTCACCTGAACCCCACAAGCGCAGATGGTCATTATGCAGATAAGTGCTTGCAGATTTCCTCCGCAACAAAGATAATTTGTTTGCTCCATGCCTTGTTAGGAGGCCAGCTTAGTTCTGGTGGCTGGGTGGCTTGTAGATTAGGGCTTGGCCTTTCACCTCCCCGCCTCTCCCCGGCCCGCCGGGTCCCCCGCTCCGGTGATTAGAGGCTGGGGGAGTCCCAGACACAGGTCGAGACCTAGAGCATCCGCCCCCCGCCGAACCCCGCCACTCCCACGTCCCCGCAGATGAGGTGGGGGTAGGGGGGTAGGGTGGCCCAGCAGGTGACGAGGCTGAGCGCGTCCACCCCGCGGCTCGCGGGCCGTCAACCCGGAGGGTCCGGAGGGCACCGGGAGGAAGAGGCTCCGGAGCTGGGGCTGATTTGTGTGCATGCTCAGAGTGAATGAATTTCCCGCCAATTATATGCACGATGTTATGGAAATTAGCATCTGTTCTCTTTCCAGTCAGCGGCTCGGTTCCTTTGGTAATGTAATAAGACGTCGGTTGGGCCCAGGCCTGGCGCATCCTGGATCGTGGGAGGCTTGGCTTTATTTAGTCATTTAGCAGCGCTTAGAACAGCGCTCAGCACTTAGAACGGTGCTTGGCACATAGTAAGTGCTTAACAAATTGTTAATTTGCTCAACTTGTACTTCCCAAGCGCTTAGTACAGTGCTCTGCACACAAAGTGCTCAATAAATACGATTGAATGAAAGAACAAATACCATAATTATTATTATTACTATGTAGAGAAGCAGCGTGGCTCAGTGGAAAGAGCACAGACTTTGGAGTCAGAGGTCATGGGTTCAAATCCCGGCTCCACCAATTGTCAGCTGTGTACTTTGGGCAAGTCACTTCACTTCTCTGGGCCTCAGTTACCTCATCTGGAAAATGGGGATTAAGACTGTGAGCCCCCCATGGGACAACCTGATCACCTTGTAAACTCCCTAGCGCTTAGAACAGTGCTTTGCACATAGTAAGCGCTTAATAAATGCCATTATTATTATTGTTATTATTATGTCTAGCTCCCCTTCTAGACTGAAAGCTCATGGTGGGCAGGGAACTTGTCTACAATCTCTGTTACACTGTGCTCTTCCAAGTCCTTAGTACCGTGTTCTGCACACAGTGAGCACTCAATAATTACCAATTAATCAGTGGTATTTATTGAGCACTCATTGTGTGCAGGGCACTGTACTAAGTGCTTGGGAGTGTAGAACAGAGTTGGTACATTCCCTGCCACAAAATTATAGTATAGAGGGGGAGGTATAAGACAATCTAACTGACTTATTGGTCGATTGGTGACCCAGCCCCAGGCGGGAGGAATAGAGGGGCAGGAAACACAGAAAGACTGGACTCCCCCCAGTCCAGGATGAAGCTAGGCAAGGGCTTAGCGAGAGGCTGCATGGCCTAGTGAGAAGCAGCGTGGCATAGTGGATAGAGCTGGAGCCCAGGAGTCAGAAGGTCATGGGTTTTATTCCTGGCATTACCACTTGTCTGCTGTGTGACCTTGGACAAGTCACCTCACTTCTCTGTGTCTCAGTTTCCTCATCAGTAGAAGGGGGTATTAAAAGTGTGAGCCCCATGTGGGACAGGGACTGTGTCCAACCCGATTCACTTGTGTCCGCCCCAGTGCTTGGTACAGTGCCTGGCACATAGTGAGGGTTGAACAGATATCACAATTATTATTATTAAGCAATGTGATACAATATAATATAATAATAATAAGGACCTGGATTCTAATCCCAGCTCTGCCGCTTGTCTGCTGGGTGACCTCGGGCAAGTCACCTCATTTCTCTGTGTCTCAGTTTCCTCATCAGTAAAAAGGGGATTAAGACTGAGAGCCCCATGTGGGACAGGGACTGTGTCCAACCCGATTCGCTTGTGTCCACCCCAGCGCTTAGTACAGTGCCTGGCACATAGTGAGGGTTGAACAGATATCACAATTATTATTATTAAGCAATGTGATACAATATAATATAATAATAATAAGGACCTGGATTCTAATCCCAGCTCTGCCGCTTGTCTGCTGGGTGACCTCGGGCAAGTCACCTCATTTCTCTGTGTCTCAGTTTCCTCATCGGTAGAAAGGGGATTAAGACTGTGAGCCCCATGTGGGACAGGGACTGTGTCCAACCCAATTCACTTGTGTCCGCCCCAGTGCTTAGTACAGTGCCTGGCACATAGTGAGGGTTGACCAGATATCACAATTATTATTATTAAGTAATGTGATACAATATAATATAATAATAATAAGGACCTGGATTCTAATCCCAGCTCTGCCGTTTGTCTGCTGGGTGACTTCAGGCAAGTCACCTCATTTCTCTGTGCCTCAGTTTCCTCATCAGTAAAAGGGGGATTAAGACTGTGAGCCCCATGTGGGACAGGGACTGTGCCCAACCCGATTCACTTGTGTCCGCCCCAGTGCTTAGTACAGTGCCTGGCACATAGTGAGGGTTGACCAGATATCACAATTATTATTATTAAGTAATGTGATACAATATAATATAATAATAATAAGGACCTGGATTCTAATCCCAGCTCTGCCGCTTGTCTGCTGGGTGACCTCGGGCAAGTCACCTCATTTCTCTGTGCCTCAGTTTCCTCATCAGTAAAAGGGGGATTAAGACTGTGAGCCCCATGTGGGACAGGGACTGTGTCCAACCCGATTTGTTCATATCCCCCCCAGCACTTAGTACAGTGCGTGGCACACAGTAAAGCGCTTAACAAATACCAGAATTATTGCTATTATTATTATGAGCTGCCGGGAAGGATAGGAAGGAGGGTAGGCAGGTTGGGTGGGGTTAGAGGGGCAGGAGGTGGGAGACAAGGCAGAACTGAGGGAAGCAAAGCTCATGGAGGAGGAAATCAAAGGCACAGCTCCCCCAGGAAGCTGCATCCCAACTCCTGGCCAGGAGAGCTCTGTCTCCACTTCTGCAGCTGGGAAATGGGCACAAGGATCATTTGGCCTCTCTGCTGCCTTGTTCCTCCAGTCCCCAGGCCCTGCCCCAAAGGAGGGCCTAGCTTTCACTTTGTCCCAATCCTGGCAGCAGTAAACAGCTTGGCTAAATAATGACAATAATAATGGCATTTATTAAGCGCTTACTATGTGCAAAGCACTGTTCTAAGCGCTGGGGGGGGATACAAGGTGATGAGGTTGTCCCATGTGGGGCTCACAGTCTTAATCCCCATTTTACTGATGAGGTAACTGAGGCTCAGAGAAGTTAAGTGACTTGCCCAAAATCACACAACAGACACATGGTGGAGCCGGGAATAGAACCCATGACCTCTGGCTCCCAAGCCCGGGCTCTTTCCACTGAGCCACACTGCTTCCCAAGTGAGAAATAGTGTGGCCTAGTGGATAGAAGCAGCGTGGCTCAGTGGAACGAGCACAGGCTTTGGAGTCAGAGGTCATGGGTTCAAATCCCAGCTCTGCCAATTGTCAGCTGTGTGACTTTGGGCAAGTCACTTCACTACTCTGGGCCTCAGTTACCTCAACTGTAAAATGGGGATGAAGACTGTAAGCCCCCTGTGGGACAACCTGATCACCTGTAACCTCCCCAGCACTTAGAACAGGGCTTTGCACGTAGTAAGCGCTGAATAAATGCCATCATCATCATTATTATTATTATTATTATTAAGCACCTAGGTTCTAATCTCGGCTCCACTACTTGCCTGCTAGGTGACCTTGGGAAAGTCACTTCACTTTTCAGTGCCTTGGTTTCTCTTAGCCGCCAAATGGGGGTAAGATATGTGACCTAGTGGATAGAGTATGGGCCTGGGAATCAGGGGACCTGGGTTCTAATCCTGGCTCCACCATTTGTCTGCTGTGGGGCCTCGGGCAATTCACTTAAGCAGTGTGGCTTAGTGGAAAGAGCATGAGCTGGGGAGTCAGAGGATGTGGGTTCTAATCCCGGCTCCGCCACCTGTCTGCTGTGTGACCTTGGGCAAGCCTCAGTTACCTTTGCCTCAGTTACCTCATCTGTAAAATGAGGATTGAGACTGTGAGCCCCGTGTGGGACAGGGACTGTGTCCAACCCCATTATCTACCCCTGCGCTTAGCTCAGTGCCTGGAACATAGTAAGCACTTAACAAATACCACAATTATTATTATTATTATACCTTGTTTTCCCTCCTCCTTACATCGTGATCGGAGAAGCAGCGTGGCTCAGTGGAAAAGAGCGTGGGCTTTGGAGTCAGAGGTCATGGGTTCAAATCCCTACTCCACCAATTGTCAGCTGTGTGACTTTGGGCAAGTCACTTAACGTCTCTGTGCTTCGGTTCTCTCATCTGTAAAATGGAGATGAAGACTGTGAGCCCCCTGTGGGACCACCTGATTACCTTGTATCCTCCCCAGCGCTTAGAACAGTGCTTTGCACATAGTAAGCGCTTAATAAATGCCATTATTATTATTATCTTTCATCTACCCCAGCACTTGGCACATAGCTAGCAATGAACAAATGCCAATATAATGATTATATAGTTAGCAATGAAAAAATGCCAAAATAATGATTATGATTGTCCCATCTTCTTCATCATTCCAATCCCAGCCCCGGGAGAAAGACTGTCACCTGTATCCTTGGGGCCTAAGAGAAAGCCGAGAAGGCCTTAAGGAAATTGAGCCGGGACCGGGCCTAAAGACAAAATTGAACCTCTGCCTCTCCCGGTCTCTCTCTTGGTGGGGTTTCCATGGGAATCGGTGCTGCAGAGGAAACTCTTGAGTTGTTTACTGCTGACGGGCCGGGGTTTTCTGAGCCCAGTGATGTGGGGCACGAGAGCAGAGAAGAAGGGGAAGCCGGGAGGCAGAGGGAGCGGCATTGGTCACTGCGGCCAGGTTCCGTGCAAATTTTGCAGCCAAATACAATTTTTGTGGCTGAATGACTTTTGGAAACTATTTGCATGCTACTCAGAGCTACTCCCAAGACCCAGGCCAGACTCATTCATTCATTTTCGTATTTATTGAGCGCTTACTGTGTGCAGAGCACTGTACTAAGTGCTTGGGTAGTACAAGTTGGCAACCTATAGAAACGGTCCCTACCCAACAATGGGCTCACAGTCTAGAAGGGGGAGACAGACAACAAAACGAAACATGTGGACAGGTGTCAAGTCGACAGAACAAATAGAATTAAAGTTAGATGCACATCATTAACAAAATAAATAGAATATTAAATATGTACAAGTAAAATAAATAGAGTAATAAATCTGTACAAACATATATACAGGTGCTGTGGGGAGGGGAAGGAGGTTGGGTGGAGGGGTTGGGGAGAGGAGAGGAAAAAGGGGGCTCAGTCTGGGAAAGCCTCTTGGAGGAGGTGAGCTCGCAGTAGGGCTTTGAAGGGAGGAAGAGAGCTAGCTTGGCGGATGTGCAGAGGGAGCCATTCCAGGCCAGGGGGAGGAAGTGGGCCGGGGGTTGACGGTGGGACAGGCCAGAATGAGGCCCAGTGAGGAGGTTAGCGGTGGCAGAGGAGCAGAGGGCGCGGGCTGGGCTGGAGAAGGAGAGAAGGGAGGTGAGGTCTTCCCTCCCAAACCCTGCCCTCTCCCTGACTTTCCCATCTCTGTTGACAGCACTACCATCCTTCCCATCTCACGAGCCCACAACCTTGGTGTCATCCTCGACTCCTCTCTCTCGTTCACCCCTCACATCCAAGCCGTCACCAAAACCTGCCGGTCTCAGCTCCGCAACATTGCCAAGATCCACCTTTTCCTCTCCATCCACACCGCTACCCTTCTCATTCAAGCTCTCATCCTATCCCGTCTGAACTACTGCATCAGCCTTCTCTCTGATCTCCCATCCTCGTGTCTCTCCCCACTTCAATCCATACTTCATGCCTCTGCCCGGATTGTCTTTGTCCAGAAATGCTCTGGGCATGTTACTCCTCTCCTCAAAAATCTCCAGTGGCTACCAATCAATCTGCGCATCAGGCAGAAACTCCTCACCTTGGGCTTCAAGGCTGTCCATCTCCTCGCCCCCTCCTACCTCACCTCCCTTCTCTCCTTCTCCAGCCCAGCCCGCACCCTCTGCTCCTCTGCCACTAATCTCCTCACCATACCTTGTTCTCGCCTGTCCCGCCATCGACCCCTGGCCCACATCATCCCCCAGGCCTGGAATGCCCTTCCTCTGCCCATCCACCAAGCTAGCTCTCTTCCTCCCTTCAAGGCCCTACTGACAGCTCACCTCCTCCAGGAGGCCTTCCCAGACTGAGCCCCTTCCTTCCTCTCCCCCTCGCCCCCCTCTCCATCCCCTCATCTTACCTCCTTCCCTTCCCCACAGCACCTGTATATATGTATATATGTTTGTACATATTTGTTACTCTATTTATTTTACTTGTACATATCTATTCTATTGATTTTATTTTGTTAGTATGTTTGGTTTTGTTCTCTGTCTCCCCCTTTTAGACTGTGAGCCCACTGTTGGGTAGGGACTGTCTCTATATGTTGCCAACTTGTACTTCCCAAGCACTTAGTACAGTGGTCTGCACACAGTAAGCGCTAAATAAATACGATCGATGATGATGATGAGGTAGGAGGGGGTGAGGGGATGGACAGCCTTGAAGCCGAGGGTGAGGAGTTTTTGCCTGATGCATAGGTTGACTGGCAGCCACTGGAGATTTTTGAGGAGGGGAGTAACATGCCCAGAGCATTTTTGCACCAAGATGATCCGGGCAGCAGCGTGAAATATAGACTGAAGTGGGCCAGATCTACCAGGGGCTCCTATTCTCCCCCGGGATCCCATTCAAACTCATTTATTGAGCACTTAGAGTGTGCAGAGCACTGTATTAAGCACTTGGGAGAGTACAATATAACAATAAACTGGCACATTCCCTGCCCACTGTGAGCTTACAATCTAGAGGACGAGTTTACCTCCCACCCCACCAATTTTAACGTCTTCCCTTCCCTTTCTCCTAGGCAACCCCATTAGCATCTCTCTTCTCCTGAGTTCCAGTCACCCTTTTTGACTTGGGGCATTGCCCCGCGGGGCTGTGGCTCCTTTCCTCCAGCGCTGACACAACTTCTGGCCCTTTGCTTTCTGGCTAGCTGACATCTCAGAGTGTCTAGCAGCGGCCAGGGTCTGTCAGGCCAGTTTCATGGGACTCTACCGTCGCTCTTTTGAGTTGAAGAAACAATGAAAGGACTCTCGGCGTTCCCATCCCTCCCTGGCTCTGCTCCGTATTGTTCAGGGAGAGGGTCTGACTAGAGTTCATCTTTGCCCAGATTCCTCATTTGCAAGAATGAAGCCTGAAGAGGCTGTGGTCTCTTTCAGGTGTTTATGTTTCTATTCATTCATTCATTCAATCGTATTTATTGAGCGCTTACTGTGTGCAAAGCACTGTACTAAGCACTTGGGAAGTACAAGTTGGCAACATATAGAGACGGTTCCTACCTAACAGCGGGCTCACAGTCCCTGACCCCTGCGTTCCATGTCCATAGCAAGCCCAGGCTGCTATATGTACTCTCCCAAGCACTTAGTACAGTGCTCTGCACACAGTAAGCGCTCAATAAATACCATTCATTCATTCATTCAATCGTATTTATTGAGCGCTTACTGTGTGCAGAGCACTGTACTAAGTGCTTGGGAAGTACAAGTTGGCAACATATAGAGACGGTCCCTACCCAACAGCGGGTTCACAGTCTGTGTCATTGAAAGACTGAGGTTTGATTAAACGACTGACCCTCTCGAGGTCACCCTACATGCTATTTTCTAAAATCTTGAGAAGAGGAGCAGTGTGGCCTAGTGGAGAGAATACAGGTATGGAAGTCAGAAGGGCCTGGGTTCTAATCCCGGTTCCGCCACTTGTCTGCTGTGTGAACTTGGCCAAGTCACTTCACTCCTCTGTGCCTCAGTTACCTCATCTGTAAAATGGGAATTAAGACTGTGAGCGCCATGTGGGACATGGACTGTTGTGAGCCCCGTGTCACTCAATTGTACTTATTGAGCACTTTCTGCGTGCAAACTACTGTACTAAGCACTTGGGAGAGTACAATATGGTGGAGTGCATAGAGCACGGGCCTTGGAACCAAAAGGTCATGAGTTCTAACCCAGCTCCTCCACGTCTGTTTTGTGACCTTGGGCAAATCACTTCATTACTCTGTGCCTCAGTTACCTCATCTGTAAAATGGGGATTGAGACCTTGAGCCCAACGTGGGACAAAGGACTGTGTCCAACCCAGTTTGCTTGTATAATATGGTGGAGTGCATAGAGTACGGGCCTTGGAACCAGAAGGTCATGGGTTCTAACCCAGATCATCCACGTTTGTTGTGTGACCTTGGGAAAATCACTTCATTACTCTGTGCCTCAGTTACCTCATCTGTAAAATGGGGATCGAGACCTTGAGCCCAACGTGGGACAAAGGACTGTGTCCAACCCAGTTTGCTTGTATAATATGGTGGAGTGCAAAGAGTACGGGCCTTGGAACCAGAAGGTCATGGGTTCTAGCCCAGCTCCTCCACGTCTGTTGTGTGACCTTGGGCAAATCACTTCATTTCTCTGTGCCTCAGTTACCTCATCTGTAAAATGGGGATTGAGACCTTGAGCCCGAAGTGGGACAAAGGACTGTGTCCAACCCAGTTTGCTTGTATCCACCTCAGCGCTTAGTTCAGTGCCTGGCACAAAGTAAGCGCTTAACAAATGCCGTAATTAGTATTATTACAATACAACAATATAACAAATTCCCTGCCCACAACAAGTTTACAGTCTAAAGGACATGGGCTGGGTCCAACCTAATTATCTGTATCCACCCCAGCGCTTAGAATAGTACCTGGAACATAGGAAATGCTTCACAAATACCACAAAAACACTATCAGGCTCACGAGGGGATACCCAGTGTCTGGGGCCCCACCCTTTCCCTGCCTTTTTTTTTTAATGGCATTTATTAAGCGCTTACTATGTCCAAAGCACTGTTCTCTTAGCTCGGCTAGCTGAGATCAGCATGCACCCACGTGTCTGTGGGTGGGTGTTCAGTTCACGTAGGTCTGCATGCCTCTGTATGTATCTCTTTGCATGCAGGTTTGCTCTCCTGCCGCATCCCTTCTATGGTGGGCACATGGGGGTCAGTGCTCGTGGGAATCTCAACATCAGCCACCCCAGTGGGTTTCCAGGGCTAAGCCCAGGTTCCGTCAGGCCCCTCCTTGGACTGTCTGACTCCCCTGTTACTACTGGCTGGGAACTTCCCATGGGCAAACCAGAAAGATGGCATCCATCACTCGATCGGCTTTATTGAGTGCTTCAAGCGCTTTGGACAGTGCTTTGCACCCAGTAAGTGCTCGATAAATACGACAATGATTGAATGAATTCCTGTGGGCAGAGCACTGTCACTACAACATGCAGAGGGGCATGGAACACAAAGCAGAGAGCGGCAGGTCTCCTCCACGGACCAAAAATCGTGGTTACTGGGGCACGTAAACTCACCACCCCCAAGGCCCGGTGCCCCTTCGGTCCAGAGGAGGCAGGACGGAGCCTCCATCACATGCCACAACAGGGCCTGGGTTAGCTGCCCTGAGAAACAAAACAAATGCCCTTCCCTCCTTCTCCAGCCCAGCCCGCACCCTCTGCTCCTCTGCCGCTAATCTCCTCACCGTACCTCGTTCTCGCCTGTCCCGCCATCGACCCCGGGCCCACGTCATCCCCCGGGCCTGGAATGGCCTCCCTCTACCCATCTGCCAAGCTAGCTCTCTTCCTCCCTTCAAAGCCCTACTGAGAGCTCACCTCCTCCAGGAGGCCTTCCCACACTGAGCCCTCTTTTTCCTGTCCTCCTCCCCATCCCCCCCCGCCCTACCTCCTTCCCCTCCCCACAGCATTTGTACATTTTTGTACAGATTTATTACTCTATTTATTTTACTTGTACATATTTACTATTCTATTTAGTTTGTTAATGATGTGCATATAGCTATAATTCTATTTGTTCTGGAGATTTTGACTCCTGTCTACATGATTTTTTTTGTTGTCTGTCTTCCCCTTCTAGACTGTGAGCCCGTTGAGTAGGGACCGTCTCTATATGTTGCCGATTTGTACTTCCCAAGTGCTTAGTACAGTGCTCTGCGCACAGTAAGCGCTCAATAAATACGACTGAATGGATGAATGAATGAATATAGCTATAATTCTATTCATTCTGGTGATTTTGACTCCCGTCTACATGATCTGTTTTGTTGTCTGTCTCCCCCTTCTAGACTATGAGCCATTGTTGGGTAGGGAGCGTCTCTATATGTTGCCGACTTGTACTTCCCAAGTGCTTAGTACAGTGCTCTGCACACAGTAAGCACTCAATAAATATGATTGATTGATTGAATGAATGAATATAGCTATAATTCTATTTATTCTGGTGATTTTGACTCCCATCTACATGATTTGTTTTGTTGTCTGTCTCCCCCTTCTAGACTGTGAGCCCGTTGTTGGGTAGGGAGCGTCTCTATATGTTGCCGACTTGTACTTCCCAAGAGCTTAGTACAGTGCTCTGCACACAGTAAGCGCTCAATAAATACGAATGAATGAATAAATGAATGAAATGGCCTGGGGTGAAGCCAGGGAAACTCCAGCTGAGCCTCAGCAAAGGGACTCTCCCCCCACTCCCCAAGACCCAGGAGGGACAATGTCAAAAAGTGGAGGGAGCAAACCAGGAGAGACCAGGAGGAAGTTCCCTGTTCCAGCTGAGGTAAACATTGGAATGGAGTCTGGGGAATGACCTGGCCAGCCTCAGGGAGCTAGTCCAACTCTGGTTTCTGCTTCATGACCGTGTGTGTTACGGTAGGAGATACTGAACCCTCTTTGGTTTGGTTTGGTTATACCTAACCAAATCACCCCAGCCCACCTGCCCCTTGTCCCTGTTTCTGCCTCCACCCTCACAAGCAGTGTGGCCTAGTGGATAGAGCACAGACATGGGAGTCAGGAGGACCTGGGTTCTAATCCCAGCTCTGCCACGTCAGCTGGGTGACCTTGGGCAAGTTATTTCACTTCTCTGTGCCTCAGTTACCTCATCTGTAAAATGGGGATTGAGACTGGGAGCCCCACGTGGGACAAGGGACTGTGTCCAACCCGATTTATTTGGATTCACCCCAGCGCTTAGTGCAGTGCCTAGCACATAGTGAGCACTTAACATACCATCACTATTATTCCACTCCTGTCCTTGCCCCTGTTCTCATCCCTGCCCCCTTCCCGCCCATCAGCCTCCAAAGGCTTGGAAGAGCGGATCTCATTAGGAGAGATGGGAAGGAAGAAGGCCAAAGCCAAGAGTAGAGCAGAGAAGCAGGCCTATATGGCGTTCTGATTGTTCGTTAGTTCAGAGCTTGCTCAGTAGGAGAGCACAGCTGATTTTACTTTGGAACAGTCTCTCCCCACCCACCCCCCTCTCCATTTTTTATTCTCTCTTCTGATCCAGGAAGAGTGACTCAGCCGCAGAGATGAGCAGAGCCCAGTAACAATCACCTTTTTGCTTGGGAGATAAAAAGGAATGAAGGGCTCCAGCAACCAGAAAATGTCCCCACTGGTACCTGATGCCCCCTTGTCCCTGCAGGAAATGACTAGCCCGTCCAGATGTGTGTGATCCCAGCCCCGAGCCCTTGAAGTCTCCAGGCCCTACCGGGAACCAATCCCAACCACAGCAGAGTCTTCAGTGCCTTGACCTGATGCTGGAATGGGGTTCCAGGCTGGGCCTGGGGCTCTGTCTGTCACTGATGATCCCGAAAGGAAATCATGGCATTCCTGGGGATTCCTATGTCAGCCCCCAAAGTTTAACCTTCATTCTCTCTGCACAAAGTAGATTCTCTCTGCCCGTTTGTCACCATGGTTCCCAAACACACACACACAAACACACACACACACACACACACAACTGTGGGACAACTGCCCAGAGTGCCCGGAAGAAGCTGTCTTCCTCGCCTACCCTGTTCCACAACCCTTGGCCCTAATTAATTTAATCGTGGTATTTGTTAAGCGCTTCTGATGCGCCAAGCACTGTACTCAGCGCTGGGTTAGATATAGAATCAGCAGGTCAGACACAATCTAAAGGGGAGGGAGAACAGGTATTTAGTCCTTACTTTCAGATGAGAAAACTGAGGCATAGAGTGGCCTTGAATGCTACAGATTATTATAGAGTGACTAGAATGACTTTTTTCTGGTATTTGTTAAGCTCTGCTTTGTGCTAGGCAGTATACAAAGCCCTGGGGCACATACAAGCTAATGAATTTGCACATAGTCCATAACCCACATGGGGCTCACAGTCTTACGCCCCGTTTTACAGGTGAGGTAACTGAGGCACAGAGAAGTTTAGTGACTTGCCTCAGGTCACCCAGCAGACAAATGGCAGTGATGAAAATTCAGGTCCTCTGACTCCCTGTGTTTTTTCCAACTCCCTTCTTCTCAAAGTCCCTGACCCCGAAGTCCTGAGACCTACATACCAGTTCCCGTCTCCGAGAAGCAACGTAGCTTAGTGGAAAGACCACAGACTTGGGAGTCAGAGATCGTGGCTTCTTATCCTGGCTCCACCACATATCAGCTGTTTGACTTTAGGTGAGTCCCTTCACTTCTCTAAGCCTCAACTTCCTCATCTGTAAAATGGGGAAGAAGACTGTAAGCCTCACATGGAGCAACCTGATTACCTCGTATCTACCCCAGTTCTTAGAACAGTGTTTGGCATATAGTAAGTGTCTTAGAATAGTGCTTTGCACATAGTAAGCACTTAACAGATGCCGTCACTATCATTATTATTAACAAATCCCATTATTATTATTACTAGGTAACATGTGTGTGTGCAGGAACTTACGTCAACATGCCTGGGTAGTGATGTATGAACTGTTGAGACTCCTGGTCCAGATAGCACACTCAAGATAGAGGCCCACACACCTGCGCTGAAAATAAAAGCAGGAAGAGACAAAGACAAGGAGGCCCAAGAAGTTGAGATTAACAACAGGGAAGCTGGGAGAGGGGCCTCAATCGACATACTGAGGAGATGGTTGTTTAATGAGTCTGTGGGACAATTTTTCAAGGAGATGAGCTGCGTGAGGTAACCAGAAGCCAATCAGGGGTAAAGAAGATGCTTGCCCAGGGCTAAGAATTAGTATATAATTCTCACAGATTTGAGGGACTCAGACTTCAGTGTGAGGAGAGAAAACACCTTTGTCTGGGGACCTAAAACCTCAGAGCAGAGGACAGGTGAGAGTGGCTTTTGGTGGGCAGAGAATGTGCCTGTTTATTGCTATATTGTACTTTCCCAAGAGCTTAGTACAGTGCTCTGCACAAAGTAAGTAATGAATGGGTCCTAGGTGTAGACGGTGAGGCTTTTCATGTGTGTTTATATGGGTGGGCTTGAGATTCATTTGGGGGAGAAAGCGATCTGCACTGTGCCCTCAGGAGAAGGCAAACGGGGACTTTAATAAAGTACCTATAGCTTATTCCACACACGAACCAAGGTCAACTCATTAACCCTACCGGGCTGGACAAAGACAAAGCCAGGCTGTCCCTTCACTGACCTGTGAGGTAACTCCTGTGAGGTAATCCCAGGGTCTGGACTGGCCAAAGCAAAATCTACACAAGTCCCTAAGGGCATCTTGTCTCTTCCATCTTCCCCAAGAGTTTGGAAGCTCCTCAAGAGTGTGTCTCTATCAATTCATTCAATTGTACTTATTCATTCATTCATTCAATCGTATTTATTGAGCGATTACTGTGTGCAGAGCGCTGAACTAAACACTTGGGAGAGTACAACACAATAATAAACAGACACATTCCCCGCTCACAATGGACTTACAGTCTAGAGGGAGAGACAGAAATTAATATAAATAAATTATATATATGTACCTAAGCGCTGTGGGGCTGGGAAGGGGGATGAATAAAGGGAGCATATCAGTGCAGTGCAGAAGAGAGTGGGAGAAGAGGAAAGGAGGGCTTAGTCAGGGAAGACCTCTTGGAGGCACCTTTCCAAGGTATTTACTATGTGCAAAGCACTGTTCTAAGCACTGGGGGGATACAAGGTGATGAGGTTGTCCCATGTGGGGCTCACAGTCTTAATCCCCATTTTACAGAAGAGGTAACTGAGGCTCAGAGAAGTGAAGTGACTTGCCCAAGGTCACACAGCAGACAGGTGGTGAAGCCGGAATTCGAACCCATGACCTCTGACTCCAAAGCCCGTGTTCTTTCCACTGAGCCATGCTGCTACCCTATAATAATAGTAATAATTATAATGGCATTTATTAAGTGCTTACTATGTGCAAAGCACTGTTCTAAGCGCTGGGGAGGTTACAAGGTGATCAGGTTGTCCCATGGGGGGCTCACAGTCTTAATCCCCATTTTACAGATAAGGTAGCTGAGGCACAGAGAAGTTGAGTCACTTGCCCAAAGTCACACAGTGGACAATTGGTGGAGCCGGAATTTGAACCCATGACCTCTGACTCCAAAGTCCATGCTCTTTCCATTGAGCCACGCTGCTACACCTTGAAATTGACTTTGAAATGGGAGAGAGTCATTGTCTGGCAGACAATTTCCTTACTCTGGGCCTAAGTTCCCACCCATCCAGTGCCAGGGAAACAGTGGATGCTCTCAGAACTCTATTAGGGGTTCAGTGGTCCCCTGAGGCCTCCCTCAGACTCTTCCCCTGGGGCACCCTTGTCCCTGTATCTGAGCACACCCTCCCAACCCTGGAATAGTGGAGCCTGCCAGTGGATGAGACGGAAAGGGAGAAACATCGTAGGCAACAACTGGGAGTTGGGGAGAAGGAGACATGACCCACCACCACAGAATATAATAATAATTGAGGTATTTGTTTGGCGCTTACTAAGTGCCAGGCACTGTATGAGCAAATCGGGCCGGCCATAATTCCTGTCCCACGTGGGGCTCACAGTCTCAATCCCCATTTTACAGATGAAGTAACTGAGGCCCAGAGAAGTGAAGTGACTTGTCACACAACAGACAAGTGGAAGAGCCGGTATTAGAATATGCGACTGCAGCAGGTGGACAGAGGGACCCAGCTCACAATGCTCCTAAGCCATAGGTGATGGAGCCCTGGAGCCTGCATACAACTGTTTAATATTGTATTGTACTTTCCCAAGTGCAGAGTACGGAGCTCTGCACAGAGTAAGCGCTTAGTAAATACGATTGAATGAATGAATGAGCCAATACAAACAAATTCATTCATTCACTCATTCAATCGTATTTATTGAGCGCTCACTGTGTGCAGAGCACTGTACTAAGCACTTGGGAAGTACAAGCTGGCAACATATAGAGACGGTCCCTACCCAACAGTGGGTTCATAGTCTAGAAGGGGGAGACAGACAACAAAACAAAACATATTAACAAAATAAAATAAATAGAATAAATCTGTACAAGTAAAATAGAGTAATAAATATGTACAAACACAGTCCCTGTCCCAAGTGGGGCTCACAGTCTCAATCCCCATTTTACAGATGAGGTAACTGAGGGACAGAGAAGTTAAGTGACTTGCCCAAGGTCACACAAACTCCAGGGCCAGTCTCAGTGTATTCCTCTAATGGGCAGTGGGCAAAGACGCTGGCTTGCATCACAGGGGCTTGTACTTCTCCCTCCTTGAAGCCTCAGCCCGTCTCCCCCCTGCCCAAACTGCCCCTTGCCCTGGGTGCCAGGCTGGAGAGCCAACGGCCACCTGGGCATGGATCATGAGGGAACCACAGGTCCCCCAGGGGCAGTCTGAGAGAGGGGAGTGCCCACTAGGTTGGCTACGATGGACTCCAGAGATCCCCTCGCCAATCTTATAATGCAGCTCAAATTGTGCTATCTAAGTAGGGGTGTCATCAATCAATCAGTTGTATTTACTGAGCAGTTTTATGCAGAACACTGTACTAAGTGCTTGGGAGAGTACAGCATGGCTCAGTGAAAAGAGCCCAGGCTTTGGAATCAGAGGTCATGGGTTCAAAACCCATCATCATCATCAATCGTATTTATTGAGTGCTTACAATGTGCAGAGCACTGTACTAAGCACTTGGGAAGTACAAATTGTCAGCTGTGTGACTTTGGGCAAGTCACTTCATTTCTCTGGGCCTCAGTTACCTCATCTGTAAAATGGGGATTAAGACTGTGAGCCCCCTGTGGGACAACCTGATCACCTTGTAACCTCCCCAGCACTTAGAACAGTGCTTTGCACATAGTAAGTGCTTAAATACCATCATTATTATTAATACAAGAGAATTAGCAGTCATGTTCCCTGCTCATAATGGGCTTACAGCCTAATGGACTGTCTATGGTCTACAGTTGTAAGGACATACACCAAAAGGTTCAGGCAGAAGAGAGCAAAATCTAGATACTTTGATTCAATCATATTTATTAAGGGCTTACTGTGTGCTAGGCACTGTGCTAAGCGCTGGGATGGACTCAAGCAAGTCGGGATGGATACAGTCCCTCTTCCACATGGGGCTCACAGTCTCAATCCCTATTTTACAGATGAGGTAACTGAGGTACAGAAAAGTGAAGTGAATTGCCCAAGGTCACACAGCAGACAAGTGGCAGAGCCGGGATTAGAATATGCCCCTATGGCAGGTATACTGTAGTACGGCACACTGTATTAAACGTTTGGGAGAGTACAATATAAAAATAAACACATATTCCCTGCCCACGATGACCTTACAGTCTGGAGGGACTTGCAGAGCATGTTTCTGAGAGACTCCTGGTCCCCTCTGCCTCAGCTTCTTCGAGTTCCCCTTCCAGAGTCTGTGAAACACGGAGTCACTTCTGGGCCACGGAACTCAGCAGCCAGAGGCGGGGAGGAGAGAGGCTGGGCATTGAAAATAAAACATCCAGACATAAAGCGGTCCAGTGCTGTTATCTGAACCAGTCAAAGAATGGGCCTGCTGAAAACTGAACATGGCCACCATGGCGCCAGCCCTGGGCTTCTGTTCAGCCTGACTGGAGGAGAAAGAGGGTGCTGGGCTAATAATAATAACAATAATGATGGTATTTGTTAAGCGCTTACTACGTGCAAAGCACTGTTCTAAGCACTGGGGAGGTTACAAGGTGATCAGATTGTCCCACAGCGGGGCTCACAGTTTTAATCCCCGTTTTACAGATGAGGTAACTGAGGCCCAGAGAAGTGAGGTGACTTGCCCAAAGTCACACAGCTGACAGTTGGCGGAGCCGGGATTTGAACCCATGACCTCTGACTCCAAAGCCCGTGCTCTTCCCACTGAGTCACACCGCTTCTTAGCTAAGCGGGCAGAGCAGGAGGGACGGCAGAAGAGAAGTGGGGAGGAGGGAGAGAATGGGATCATCTGCAGGTGGGGCCGTGCCCGCCATTCAGGCACGTGGGTCGGGGGTCAGATGCTCAGAGACCCTCAGAGGGAGACGGGCTAGGCTGGGAAGGGGTGGCGCGAAGACTGGGAAACTATCCAGGCCCAACAGCCATAGGATATTGTGCAGCTTGCCCGCCAGCTTGCCCACTCCTGGCCCTGGCCCCAGAGAGAGCAGGAAGAGAACAGAAAGGACTAACTGACTCGGGTTAATTAACCCTTTGGGGCCAGTGCCATGGAGCCCAGCGGAAATCCCTATTCTCATCCTCCAGCCCTCCCTGAGATGTCTGGAAGCCCCCGGGGAACAAGGCTGATTAGAACAGTTTCCTTTTCATCTCAGCTGCACAAAGCACAGTGTTTGAAGCGTCCTCCTCGCTACCCGGTTTATCTATAATTCAGTTTTTATACCCAGCTGATAATTGACTTTTCTTAGCTGCGCCTCTCAAACAATAACCATTAATATTCAGTAGATAAGGGCGACTTCTCTTTCCTTCTCACCCTCACTACAAAAATCGGCTCTCTCCTCCTTCACCCTCCTCCTCCTTCCCCTCCTCTTCCTCTCCCTTCTCCATCTGCAGTAAATCTATTTCTGTTTTCTTTCTGCTTTTGCATCTAATCTTCCCCAGAAAAGCAGAAGAATCGGAGCTGCTTGGGGGGTCTGGCCCTGTCAAACCTGCAGGGTTGACCAGAGGGGTAAGGAGAGGTGAGCCAGAGCAGGCGAAGGGTCTTGTGAGCTTCTCCTCCAGGATCAATCAATCAATCAATCGTATTTACTGAGCGCTTACTGTGTGCAGAGCACTGTACTAAGCGCTTGGGAAGTACAAGTTGGCAGCATATAGAGACAGTCCCTACCCGATGTACACTACTTCTCTAGAATGTAAGCTCCTCATAGGCAAGCACTTTGTCACCCAATTCTGTCGTAGCATGGCGGGACAGGGACTGTGTCCAACATCATCATCATCATCATCAATCGTATTTATTGAGTGCTTACTATGTGCACAGCACTGTACTAAGCGCTTGGGAAGTACAAATTGGCAACATATAGAGACAGTCCCTACCCAACATTGGGCTCACAGTCTAAAAGGGGGAGACAGAGAACAATACCAAACATACTAACAAAATAAAATAAATAGAATAGATATGTACCTGCCCCAGCATTTAGTACAGTGCCTGGCACATAGTAAGTGCTTAACAAATGCCACAATTAGAGAAGCAGCATGCTTGGGGGATCTGGCCTTGTCAAACCTGCAGGGTTGACCAGAGGGGTAAGGAGAGGTGAGCCAGAGCAGGCGGAGGATCTTTCATTCATTCATTCATTCAATCGCATTTATTGAGCGATTACTGTGTGCAGAGCACTGTACTAAGCGCTTGGGAAGTACAAGTTGGCAACATAGAGAGACGGTCCCTACCCAACAGTGGGCTCACAGTCTAGAAGGGGGAGACAGAGAACAAAACAAAACATATTAACAAAATAAAATAAATAGAATAAATATGTACAAGTAAAATAAATAGAGTAATAAATACGTACAAACATATATACATATATACAGGTGCTGTGGGGAAGGGAAGGAGGTAAGGCGGGGGAGGATGGAGGGGGGATCTTTTGAGCTTCTCCTCCAGGATGTACGCTCCTTCTCTAAAATGTAAGCTCCTCGTGGGCAAGCACTGTGTCTACAATTCTGTCGTAGCATGGTGGGACAGGGACTGTGTCCAACATGATTTACTTGCATCTGCCCCAGCGTTTAGTGCAATGCCTGGCACATAGTAAGCGCTTAACAAATGCCACAATTAGAGAAGCAGCATGGTGTAATGGATAGAGCACGTTTCTGGGAGTCAGAAGGTCATGGGTTCTAATCCCGGCTCTGCCACTTGTCTGCCATATGGTCTTAGGCAAGTCACTTCACTTCTCTGTGCCTCAGTTACCTCATCTGTAAAATGGGGTTTGAGACTGAGAGCCCCACAAGGGACAGGGACTGTGTCCAAGCTGATTCATTTGTATCCACCCCAGCGCTTAGTACAGTGTCTGGCACATACTAAGCACTTAACAAGTACCATAATTACTAAGTACCACTGTACTAAGCACTGGGTTGGTTACAAGAAAATCGGGTTGGACACAGTTCCTGTCCCACATGGAGCTCACAGTCTTAATCCCCATTTTACAGATGAGGGAACTGAGGCACAGAGAAGTGAAGTGACTTGCCTAAGGCCATACGGCAGACAAGTTAAATAATTTACCCATCACACAGAAGACAGAAGAAGATGGATAGGGCCTTTTCTCCACAGCTGACTGTAAGCTTGTTGTGGGCAGGGAATGTGTCTGTTACATTGTGCTTTCTCCAGTCCCCCCATCCTCCATCATCCTGTTTGACTCTCCCAATATTCCCAGCATATCTCAAGGAGAGATCTCTCACCTCCTCTCAAAATCTGCCCCACCCATTTGCATTTCTGACCCCATTCCTTCATACCTTATTAAAGCGCTTGCCCTCTCCCTTCTTCCCTCCTTGACTGACATCTTCAACATATTCCTTTCCAATGGCTTCTTTCCCCACTGCCTCCAAACATGCTTAACATACCCTCTAACCTAAAAGAAAAAAAACCCCTTTGACCCCATGTCTCCCTCCACTTATTGCCCCATCTCTTTCCTACCATTCCTCTCCAAACTCTTTGAATGAGCTGTCTCCACTTCCTCTCCTCCACTTCCTCTCCTCGATCCCCTCCAATCTGGTTTCTGCCCCCTTCACTCCATGTAAGGTTTTCACTCTCTAAGGTCACCTGTAACCTTCTTCTTACCAAATACAATGGCATCTCCTCCATAATAATAATAATAATTCTGGTAATTGTTAAGCGCTTACTGTGTACCAGGCACTGTACTAGGTGTTGGGATGGATACGAGCAAATCGGTTTGGACGCAGTCCCTGTCCCACGTGGGGCTCACAGTATCAATCTCCATTTTTGAGATGAGGAAACTGAGGCACAGAGAAGTGAAGTGACTTGCCCAAGGTCACACAGCAGACAAGTGGCAGAGCTGGGATTGGAACTCACAACCTTCTGACTTTCAGGCCTATGCTCTAGCCACTAAATCATTCTGCTTCCCATCCTATTCCATCCTAATCCCTCCTAAACCACTCAACTGCCTACACTGTGGACCACCCCTTTCTCCTTGAAACATCCAACATTGGCTTCACTGACATTGTGCAGAGCACTGTATTAAAAGTTGGGAAAGTACAATACAGTAGAAGTGGTAGACACGCACCCTCCCTCAAGTCTAGAGGAGGAGATAGTTATTAAAACAGATAAATTATGACTATAATAATCATCATCATCATAATAACTATTGTATTTTAAGTACTTACTAAGTGCCAGACACTGTACTAAGCACTGGGGGGGTAACAAGCAAATCGGGTTGGACACAGTCCCTGTTCCACATGGGGTTCACAGTCTTGATCCCCATTTTACAGATGAGGGAACTGAGGCCTAGAGAAGTTAAGTAACTTACCCATCACACAGCAGACATGTGGCAGAACCAGTATTAGAAGCCATGGCCTTCTGACTCCCAGCTTCGTGTTCTAACAATCAATCAATCAATCAATCGTATTTATTGAGTGCTTACTTGTGTGCAGAGCACTGTACTAAGCGCTTGGGAAGTACAAGTTGGCAACATATAGAGACAGTCCCTACCCAACAGTGGGCTCACAGTCGAAAAGGGGAAGACAGAGAACAAAACCAAACATATTAACAAAATAAAATAAATCGAATAGATATGCACAAACAAAATAAATAAATAAATATATAGAGTAATAAAAATGTACAAACATATATACATATATACAGTACATATACAGTTCTCTCCACTATGCCAAACATAAGTGCTACGGGGATCAGGGTGGGGTGAATATTGGGCTATTAAGGTACAGATAATAATAATAATTGTGGCATTTGTTAAGCGCTATGTGCCAGGCTCTGTTTTAAAGTGCCAATCCATTTGGCCACAGTCCCTATCCCACATGGGGCTCATAGTCTTAAACCCCATTTAACAGATGAAGTACTGAGATGCAGAGAAGTGAAGTGACTTGCCCGAGGTCACACAGCAAACAAGTGGTAGAGCTGGGACTAGAACCCAGGTCCTCTGACTCTCAGGCTCCTGCTCTAATCACTAGGCCACATTGCTTCTCCAGATCCAAATGCATAGGAGACAGAGAAGTGAGAGCGGGTAGGGGAGATGTGTCATCCATAGCAGGGCCCAGCAGATCAGCCCATATTTGGAGGAGGAGAATGGAAAGGCACTTCCCATTTTTATGTCCCTGCATCATCACAGACTCTCTCTCTCTCTCTCTTCTCCCCTCTCCCTCTTTCTTTATCTCTCTCTCCTTTTCCCTGCACCATCACAGACTCACTCTCTCTTCTCCCCTCTCCCTCTATCTCTCTTTTACCTTCTCTTTCCCTCTCCCTCTTTCTCTCACTCTCTCTCTCTTTCCTTTTCTCTCCCTCTCCCTCTCTCCCTCTCTCTTCTCCTCTCTCTCTTTCCCTTCCTCTCTCTCCCCCACATCCCACTCTTTTTTCCTGGGGATGCCCCCTGAATACCTCCAGCCATCAGGGCTGCCTCTCCTCCCCCAGTGGCTCCAGAGAAAGAAAGGGGAAAGAGGGAAAGGAGCGTGGCCTAGTGGATAGGGCCTGGGCATCAGAAAGATCAGGGATCTAATCCCAGCTCTGCTGCTTATCTGCTGTATGACCTTGGACAAGTCACTTCACTTCTCTGTACCTCCGTTACCTCATCTGTAAAAATGAGGATTAAGGCTGGGAGCCCCATGGGGGAGAGGGACTGTGTCCAACCTGATTAACTTCTACGTACACCAGCTCTTAATACAGTACCTGGCATATAAGTAAGTGCTTAACAAATGTCATAAAAAAGAAAAAGGAAAAAGGGGAAAGAGGGGAAGGCGCAGCCGGAGAAGGGTAACAGTAACTCACCACTTCTGCAGTTATTGCTCTTCTTCTACCACTTCTCCCTGCTGCAACTTTGCCCAGCAACAAGCCAGTTCAGGGGTCAGTTAGTCAGTCAATTGTATTAATTGAGGGCTTACTTTGTGCAGAGCACTGTACTAAGCACTTGGGCAACTCGGCCCAGGAACAAGCCAGGTCGTAAGGGGTCAGTCAGTCAGTTGTATTAATTGAGGGCTTACTGTGTGCAGAGTACTGTATTAAGCACTTGGGAGAGTACACTACAACAATAAACAGACACATTCCCTGTCCACAATGAGTAGCGCTGACACTTCTGCCCGGGTTGCCAGGGGTCCTCTGCTTTTGATTGACCCCTGTCCACTGCTGCACATCAGCGTGGCTCAGTGAAAAGAGCACGGGCTTTGGAGTCAGAGTTCATGGGTTCAAATCCCGGCTCCACCAATTGTCAGCTGTGTGACCTTGGGCAAGTCACTTAACTTCTCTAGGCCTCAGTTCCCGCATCTGTGAAATGGGGATGAAGACTGTGAGCCCCACGTGGGACAATCTGATTACCTTGTATCTTTCCCAGCGCTTAGAACAGTGCTTGGCACATAGTAAGCGCTTAACAAATACCAACATTATTATTATTATTATTAAGTCAATCAGTCAGTAGTATTTATTGGGCACTTGCTGTGTACAGAGCACCATACTAAGTGTTCAGGAGAGTACAATTCAAAAGAGTTGGGAGATACGATCCCTGCCGGATAAAGCACAGGCCTGGGATTCAAAAGGTCATGGGCCCACTCCACCACTTGTCTGCTCTGTAGGCTTAGGCAAGCCTCTTTGCTTCTCTGTGCCCCAGTTACCTCATCTGTAAAATGGGGATGAAGACTGTGAGTCCTGTGTTGGGTAGGGACCGTCTCTATATGTTGCCAACTTGTACTTCCCAAGCACTTAGTACAGTGCTCTGCACACAGTAGGCACTCAATAAATATGAATGAATGAATGAATGACAGGGACTGTGTCCAAACCGATTTGCTTGTATCCACCCCAGCGTTTAGTACAGTGCCTGGAATATAGTAAGCACTTAACAAATACTATGAGAAGCAGCATGGCACAGTGGACAGAACACGGGCCTGGGACTCAGAAGGTCATGGGTTCTAATCCCAACTACCATTTCTGTTGTGTGACTTTGGGGAAGTCACTTTACTTCTCTGGGTCTCAATTACCTCATCTGTGAAACAGGGATTGCGATTGTGAACCCCACATGGGACAGGGTCTATGTCCAACCCGATTTGCTTGTATCCACCCCAGCACTTACTACAGTACCTGGCATATAGTAAGCACTTAACAAATATTATTATTATTATTATTATTCACTTGATTCCTCCTGCCCCATCCCCTCTCTGTGGACTGCAGTGAAAGCAACCAGCATTACCCAGTTGCACCTAAGGGTGAAAGTCTACAGACCTAGCCTTGAATGTCACCGCAGCAGGGAATGGGGGATGGCAGAAATCAATAATAATAATAAAAATAATAATAATAATAATAATAATAATGACATTTGCTAATCACTTACTATATGCCAGGCACTGTTCTCATTCATTCATTCATTCAATCATATTGATTGAGCGCTTACTGTATGCAGAGCACTGTACTAAGTGCTTGGGAAGTACAAGTTGGCAACATATAGAGACGGTCCCTACCAAACAGTGGGCTCACAGTCTAGAAACTCAGCACTGGAATTGTGTCATGCTTTCAAGTCGTCTCAGACCCATAGAGACTCCATGGACTATTATTATTATTATATAATAATAATAATGGTGTTTGTTAAGCACTTACTATATGCCAAGCACTGTTCTAAGCACTTGGGTAGATATAAGGTAATCAGGTTGTCCCACGTGGGGCTCACAGTCTTAATCCCCATTTTACAGATGAGGTGACCGAGGCACAGAGAAGTCAAGTGACTTGCCCAAGTCACACAGCTTGTCAGTGGCAGAGTCGGGATTAAACCCACAACCTCTGACTCCCAAGCCCGTGCTCTTTCCATTGAGCCACACTGCACACATCTTTCCCAGAAAGCCCCACCTCCACCCGCAATCACTCTGGTAGTGTATCCACGGAGTTTTCTTGGTCAAAATACAGAAGTGGTTGACCATTAGCTCCTTCCGTGCAGCCAACTTGACTCTCCGCTGTCAACGCTCTCCCACGCCGCTGCTGGGAGACTGTGAGCCCACTCTTTTAGACTGTGAGCCCACTGTTGGGTAGGGACTGTCTCTATATGTTGCCAACTTGTACTTCCCAAGCGCTTAGTACAGTGCTCTGCACACAGTAAGCGCTAAATAAATACGATTGATGATGATGATGATGATGATGATGCCCAGCCCAGGTGAGTTTTGAGTTGGAGAAGATTGCCTTCCACTCGCTAGCCACTGCCCAAGCTAGGAATGGAGTGGGTAGGCATCCGTTTGACTCTCCCTCCCGTAGTTGAGACCCAGGTGCGACCCTGAGAGGGGGAGCACTGGGGTAGATACAAAATAATCAGGTTGGACACAGTCTCTATCCCGCTTAAGGCTCCCAGGGCTCATAGGGCTCTGAGCAGCATGGAATAGTAGAATTAGCATGGCGTGGTGGAAAGATCACGGGCCTGGGTATCAGAAGGTCATGGCTTCTAAGGTCAGCTCTGCCGCTTGTCTGCTGGATGACCTTGGGCAAGTCACTTGAGAAGCAGCGCGGCTCAGTGGAAAGAGCACGGGCTTTGGAGTCAGAGGTCATGGGTTCGAATCCCGACTCTGCCACATGTCTGCTTGGGCAAGTCACTTCACTTCTCTGAGCCTCAGTTACCTCATCTGTAAAATGGGGATTAAGACTGTGAGCCCAACGTGCGGCAACTTGATCACCTTGTAATCCCCCCAGCGCCTAGAACAGTGCTTATACTTTCCCCCTCATTCCCCTCCCCATTCCCCCCGCCTTACCTTCTTCCCCTCCCCACACCACCTGTATATATGTATATATGTTTGTACGTATTTATTACTCTATTTATTTTATTTGTACATATTTATTCTATTTATTTTATTTTGTTAATATGTTTTGTCTTGTTGTCTGTCTCCCCCTTCTAGACTGTGAGCCCACTGTTGGGTAGGACCGTCTCTATATGTTGCCAACTTGTACTTCCCAAGTGCTTAGTACAGTGCTCTGCACACAGTAAGTGCTCAATAAATACGATTGAATAAATGAATGAATGAACTTCTCTGAGCCTCAGTTACCTCAACTGTAAAATGGGGATTGAACCTGTGAGCCCCAAATGGGACAAGGACTGTGTCCAACTGTTGCCTATATTCACCCCAGCACTTAGTACAATGCTTAGCACGTAGTAAGTGCTTTACAACTACCACAATTATAGGGTTCACAGTCTTAATCCACCTTTGTACAATATTTTTACTCATTTTAGAACCTGGGTCATTCTGACTTCCAGCCCCATGCTCTATCCACTAAGCCAGGCTGCTTCTCAATAGTATTTATTGAGTGTTTACTGAGTGTACGGTATTGTACTAAGTGCTTGGGAGAGTCCAATACAATAGGCTACTCCCCAGTCGCAGAAACTTGTTGTGACTCCCTGTGACTTTCGGAACATTGCCTCCCCATTTCCTCACATCATTCTACCTTCCCATCAGGCCAGTCCAGCAGGCCAGCTCAGCCCAATTATCCACTTCCGAATAGCAAGTAGAAATACCGAGAAATAGCAATCATCTGTAGGGATATAATCAGAAGAACCAAAGCAGGAATTGAGACGTAATCTGCAACTAAGACTGAAACCGAGTCAGGAAAAAAGTGATTTAAATATATCAGTCATAAGAAAAAGGATAAGGAAAATGTTTTCCCTTATTAGATTAAAAGACAGAGTCTAAAACAGATAACACTAAAACAGCAGAGATTTTTAATGGGCTCTCTTTGTTTTACCCCAATCTTTTCCAAAAAGGTCAATGGTAATCTGAAAATTGAAACAGGCAACACATGGAAAGGGGAGGCAGAAAGCCAAGCGGAAGAGGGGAGAGAATTTGGGTATTCCAATCCAAGGAGTTCTGATGACTTACATTCCTAGGTACACTTAGTTAATAATAATAATAATAATGGTGGTATTTGTTAAGCACCTACTATGTGCCAAGCACTGTTCTAAGCGTTGAGGGGGATAACAAGGTAATCATGTTGTCCCACGTGGGGCTCACAATCTTAATCCCCATTTTACAGATGAGGGAACTGAGGCTCAGAGAAGTGAAGTGACTAGCCCAAAGTCACAGAGCTGACAAGTGGCAGAGCTGCGATTAGAACACACGACCTCGGACTCCCAAGCCCATGCTCTTTCCGTTGAGCCACGTTGCAGAACATACATTTTCACTACATGTTTCAGAGAGAACACGCTCAGGGAACATTCTTTCAACAACACGCATCTCCCTGGATGGAACGTGATGCGGTGTCAGATAGGAAGGAAGGAACCAGGTGCGCAGACTGTAGTTCTCCCTAACGCAGGGTTCTCCAAGAATGTCACCCCCGATGTTATAAGAGAAGCAAGTGTTGTTAAATAAGTGGCCTACCCTATTTACCATTTTCCCTATCGGTCATCTATTTTATTATGCCTCCCCCGTAGACTGTAAGCTCCTTGTGGGCAAGGGTTTTATCTACCCACTCTGTTGTATTATCCGATTTGTACTTCCCAAGAGCTTAGTACAGTGCTCTGCACACAGTAAGCGCTCAATAAATACGATTGATTGAATGAATGAATACGTTCCCAAGTGCTCAATACAGTAATAATAATAATAATAATGGTATTTGTTAAGTGCTTACTATGTGCAAAGCACCGTTCTAAGCACTGGGGGGGATACAAGGTGATCAGGTTGTCCCACGGAGGGGCTCACAGTCTTAATCCCAATTTTACAGATGAGGTAACTGAGGCACAGTGAAGTTAAGTGACTTGCCCAAAGTCACACAGCTGACAATTGGCGGAGCCAGGTTTTGAACCTGTGACCTCTGACTCCAAAGCCCGGGCTCTTTCCACTGAGCCACGCTGCTTCTCTGTAGCAGGCTACCAATCAATCTGCGCATCAGGCAGAAACTCCTCACCCTGGGCTTCAAGGCTGTCCATCACCTCGCCCCCTCCTACCTCACCTCCCTTCTCTCCTTCTACAGCCCAGTCCGCACCCTCCGCTCCTCCGCCGCTGATCTCCTCACCATACCTCGCTCTAGCCTGTCCCGCCATCGACCCCCGGCCCACGTCCTCCCCCGGGCCTGGAATGGCCTCCCTCTGCCCATCCGCCAAGCTAGCTCTCTTCCTCCCTTCAAGGCCCTGCTGAGAGCTCACCTCCTCCAGGAGACCTTCCCAGACTGAGCCCCTTCCTTCCTCTCCCCCTCGTCCCCTTCTCCATCCCCCCCATCTTACCTCCTTCCCTTCCCCATAGCACCTGTATATATGTATATATGTTTGTACATATTTATTACTCTATTTATTTATTTATTTATTTATTTTACTTGTACATATCTATTCTATTTATTTTATTTTGTTAGTATGCTTGGTTTTGTTCTCTGTCTGCCCCTTTTAGACTGTGAGCCCACTGTTGGGTAGGGACTGTCTCTATATGTTGCCAATTTGTACTTCCCAAGCGCTTAGTACAGTGCTCTGCACATAGTAAGTGCTCAATAAATACGATTGATGATGATGATGATGATGATGATTGACAGATTGATTGATTGAACTATTAGCTGTTGTTTGGGGGTATTGAAGGAAATGCCTGATGATGAGAAGGTTGCAAGGTACCTATCTTTAAGAAAGGCAGAAGATGCGGAGTATTGATCCTGAAAATGATGTCCCAACAGCTAAACCCTCATACCTGGTGCAATCTGTCAAAAAGTCAATTTACCACCACCTATCATATCACACGGTATGGGGTAATCACCAGTGTGGCTGTATGAGAAACAAATCCCATCCCAGTAATCCAATTTCCTTTTATGACAGGGTGATAGAGCTGGGAGATCAAGGAGAAGCAAGAGATATAATCTACTTCGACTTGAGCAAGTCTTTTAATTCTGCCCTACATGATTCAACAATGAACCTAGAAACTACCGTCGAGAGGAGATCGGGCGAATTGTTCAGCTGGAGGAACCTACCCAGAGATGTTTTGCTACTATTTTGGGCCGCAGCAAGACCAGTGGAAATAACACAGGCCTGGGTGTCAGAGGACCTGGGCCCTGGCTCCACCACGCTTCTGCTGAGTGACCTTGGGCAAGTCATTTAACCTCTCTGTGCTTCAGTGACCTCATCTGCAAAATGGGGATTAAGACTGTGAGCCCTTATGCGGCCAAGGACTGTGTCCAACCCGATTGTCTTGTATCTACCCCGGTGCTTAGTACGGTACAGGGCACATAGTAAGCGCTTAACAAATACCACAAGTGTTCCAGCGCATAGAACAGTGCCCAGTGCTTAGAACAGTGCTTTGCACATAGTAAGTGCTTAATAAATGTCATTACTATTATCAGTATTATTATTATCATTCCCTCATCTGAAAAGTGGAGATTTTAATACCTACTCTCCCTCCTTCTTAGACAACACGTCCCATGTGGGACCTGCTTATCTGGCATCTACCCCAGTGTTTGGCACATAGTAAGTGCTTAATAAATACCACAATTATTATTATTACTATATGACATGATCCAAGTCTGTGATGGAGCTGGAAACCATTCTGAGCATGTGCTCCTTCTGAGCTCACCACTCTTCCAGCCTTGGACACCCATCAGTCAATCAGAAAAGAATGGGCAAATAACCCATTCTCTTCTGTGCCCATCTAGGTCAAAGGGTACTTTGGGTGCCAAAGTTAAGGCATCTCTAGTTCAATCAATCAATCGTATTTATTGAGCGCTTACTGTGTGCAGAGCACTGTACTAAGCGCTTGGGAAGTACAAGTTGGCAACATATAGAGACAGTCCCTGCCCAACAGTGGGCTCACAGTCTAAAAGTTCATTCATTCATTCATTCATATTTATTGAGCGCTTACAGTGTGCAGAGCACTGTATTAAGCGCTTGGGAAGTCCAAGTCGGCAACATATAGAGACGGTCCCTACCCAACAGCAGGCTCACAGTCTAGGAGGGGGAGACAAGACAACAAAACAAAACATGTAGACAGGTGTCAGAATCGTAGTTCTCCGCCCTATCCAGAAGCAGGAAGAATGTGGGCAGTTGCAGAGAAGCAGCATGGCCTATTGGATAGAGCACGGGCCTGGGTCATGGGTTCTGATCCTGATTCACCACTTGTCTGCTGTGTGACTTTGGGCAAGTCATTTCATTGCTCGGTGCCCAGTTGTCTCATCTGTAAAATGTAGATTGAGACTGTGACAGGGACTGGGTCCAACTCGATTTGATTGTATACACCCCAGCGCTAAGTACAGTGCCTGACACAAAGTAAGCGCTTAACAAATACCACAATTAGTAGTAGCAATAGCAGTAGTAGTAGTAGTAGTAGCAATAGTAGTAGTAGTAGTAGTAGCAGTAGTAGTAGTAGTAGTAGTAGTAGTAGTAGTAGTAGTAGAAGCAGCGTGGCTCAATGGAAAGAGCCGGGCTTTGGAGTCAGAGGTCATGGGTTCCAATCCCAGTTCCGCCACTTGTCAGCTGTGTGACTTTGGGCAAGTCACTTCACTTCTCTGGGCCTTAGTCCCCTCATCTGTAAAATGGGGATGAAGCCTGTGAGCCCCCCATGGGACAACCTGATTACCTTGTATCCCCCCAGCGCTTAGAGCAGTGCTTTGCACATAGTAAGTGCTTAATAAATGCCATTATTATTATTATAGTAGAAGTAGTAGTAGAAGCAGAGAGAAGAGAAGCAGCGTGGCTCAGTGGAAAAGAGTACTGGCTTTGGGGTCAGAGGTCATGGGTTCCAATCCTGGCTCCGCCAACTGTCAGCTGTGTGACTTTGGGCAAGTCACTTCACTTCTCTGTGCCTCAGTTACCTCATCTGTAAAATGGGGATTAAGACTGTAAACCCCCTGTGGGACAACCTGATCACCTTGTAACCTCCCCAGCACTTAGAACAGTGCTTTGCACATAGTAAGCGCTTAATAAATTCCATCATTATTACTATTAGTAGTAGTAGCTCCAAGAGCAGCTAACCCCAAGCTGTGTCTTGAGGAGGAGACAGGGAACTACCTCATGTCAGCCCTCACCCCACTGCATCCCTAATGATAATAATAATCAATCAGTCAATCAATTGTATTTATTGAGCACTTACTGTGTGCAGAGCACTGTACTAAGCGCTTGGGAAGTACAAGTTGGCAACATATAGAGATGGTCCCTACCCAACAGTGGGCTCATGGTACCTGCTAAGAGTTTACTATGTGCTAAGCACTGTTCTAAGCACTGGGGTACATACAACTTAATCAGGTTGCCCAGAGTCCCTGACCCACGTGGGGCTCACACTCTTAATCCCCATTTTACAGAAGAGGCAACCGAGGCCCAAAGAAGTGAAGTGACTTGCCCAGGGTCACACAGCAGACACGTGGCAAAGCCGAAATTAGAACCCAAGTCCTTCTATCTCCCAAACCCGGGCTCCATCCACTAAACCGTGGTTCTGCCTCATCCCATGTGTAGCCCAATTCCTCGGGTCCCCCAGCTCCCAGACTGGAGGGGAGGGGAGGCGGAGGTGTCTGGCTGAGGTCACTCCTAACACCTCTCTCTGCTTCTCGGTTGGAGCCACAAACCCTCCAACCTGCTGCTTTCCGGGCCTCCTTCTCTGCTGCTTTGGAAACCCAGGTGTGTCTGGGGGGGAAACTTGAGCCACATGTTTCTGATCGCCCCGGGCTCCTCGTGGGGGAGGGCCGAAAAGAGTTGGGGGGTGGTGAGGGGGAGAGTCAGGGCCAGGAGGCGTCTGACACTTTATGGGCCTTTTTCTCAGAAACAGGACGTGGCTGTTTTGCCAAATGGAAACAAAACTCAAAACCCCCCAAGGTTCCCAGCCCAGCCTGGCCCAGGAGCCCCGAGGGGCCTGGCCGGGTTAGGAGGTGTTTGTGGCAGGTTTTACAGTGGGGGGAGGCAGGGGCTGGGGCCTGGCCAAAGTCGTTACTGAATCTCTGAGCATCAACAGTGCTCGTGTGCCCAGCTCCGGGGAGCGACGCCTGTCCTCTGTGGGCTGCTGTCCATCCTCCCTGTCTTCCCGGCCCAGGGACCGAGGCAACGGGGAGCCCATCTGGGAGAAACAACCCTGCCCTGCCGGGAGAGGAACTATCCTGGGAGTGCTGTGGCTGGATGAATAACTCTACTATTTGTTAAGCACTTACTATGTGAGAAGCAGCGTGGCTCAGTGGAAAAACTTCTAGACTGTGAGCCCGTTGTTGGGTAGGGACTGTCTCTATATGTTGCCACCTTGTACTTCCCAAGCGCTCGGTACAGTGCTCTGCACACAGTAAGCACTCAATAAATATGACTGAATCAATCAATCAATCAGTCATATTTATTGAGCAGTTACTGTGTGCAAAGCTCTGTACTAAGCGCTTGGGAAGTACAAGTTTGGGTAGGGACTGTCTCTATATGTTGCCAACTTGTACTTCCCAAGCGCTCAGTACAGTGCTCTGCACACTGTAAGCACTCAATAAATATGATTGAATCAATCAATCAATCATATTTATTGAGCAGTTACTCTGTGCAGAGCTCTGTACTAAGCGCTTGGGAAGTACAAGTTTGGGTAGGGACCGTCTCTATATGTTGCCAACTTGTACTTCCCAAGCGCTAGGTACAGTGCTCTGCACACAGTAAGCATTCAATAAATATGATTGAATCAATCAATCAATAAATCAATAGTATTTATTGAGCAGTTACTGTGTGCAGAGCACTGTACTAAGCGCTTGGGAAGTACAAGTTGGCAACATATAGAGACGGTCCCTACTCACCAGTAGGCTCACAGTCTAGAAGAATGAATGTGAATGAATGAATGAATGAATGAATGAATGAATGAAAAAGCACGGGCTTGGGAGTCAGAGGTCATGGGTTCTAATCCCCCTCCTCCAACTGTCAGCTGTGTGACTTTGGGCAAGTCACTTCACTTCTCTGTGCCTCAGTTACCACATCTGTAAAATGGGGATTAAGACTGTGAGCCCCCCGTGGGACAACCTCATCATCTTGTAACCTCCCCAGCTCTTAGAACAGTGCTTTGCACATAGTAGGCGCTTAACAAATACCATCATTATTATTCTTATTATGTGGGTTGAGAAGCAGTGTGGCCTAGTGAATACAGCACCGGCCTGGGAGACTGAAGAACCTGGGTTCTAATCCCGTCTCTGCCACTTGTCTGCTTTGTAACCTTGGGAAAGTCACTTAACTTCTCTGGGCCTCAGTCACCTGATCTGTAAAATGGGGATTAAGACTCTGGGCCTCGCATGAGGCATGGACTGAGTCCAACCTGATTAACTTGTATCTACCCCAGCACTTAGTAGTGTGCCTGACACATAGTAAACGCTTAACAAAAACCATTGAAAAAAAAATGCCCCATACTGAGGTCTGCCAAGCACCAGGGCAGAAAAGTTAATCAGGCCAGACACAGTCTCTGTTCCAGTCTAAGGGCTCACAACCTAAGGGGCAGGGATAACAGAGATTTAATCTCCATTATACAGGTGAAGAAACACAGATGAAGAGGCACAGAGAAGTAAAGCGACTTGTCCAAGTTCCCACAGGAGACAAGTGGTGGAACAGGGATTAGAACCCAAATCCTCTGACCCCCAAACGTATGCTCTTTCTACTAGGCTATGCTGCTTCACTTTGCTTCCTTTGGCGTCTCAGTGATGAGAGGTGCCTCGCTGGATTAGGAACCAGGCCAAGGGTGAGGGGTCTTGTCCAGCCCCTCTGTCCATATCAGTCAGTCAACTGTATTTATCGAGCGCTTACTGTGTGCAGAGCACTGTACTAAGCACTTGGGAGAATACAATATAGCAATATTAACAAGCACATCCCCTGCCCACAGCGAGCTTACAGCTTAGAGGAGACAGATATTAATATAAATAAATAAATTACAGATATGTGCATAAGTGCTGTGGGGCTGGGAGGACGATGAATGAAGACTAGATTGCTAGACTGTGAGCCCACTGTTGGGTAGGGACAGTTTTTATATGTTGCCAACTTGTACTTCCCAAGCGCTTAGTACAAAAGTAGTAGAGAATAAATATTTATTTATTTATTTTACTTGTACATATCTATTCTATTTATTTTATTTTGTTAGTATGTTTGGTTTTGTTCTCTGTCCCCTTTTAGACTGTGAGCCCACTGTTGGGTAGGGACTGTCTCTATATGTTGCCAATTTGCACTTCCCAAGCACTTGGTACAGTGCTCTGCACATAGTAAGCGCTCAATAAATACGATTGATGATGACGATGATGATGATGATGAGAAGAGGAAAGGAGGGCTTAGTCAGGAAAGGCCTCTTGGAAGTCCTCTGATCATATCCAGCATGGAGACAGTGTCCATTTAGAATGGAGTTGACACAGTCGCCTTCTCTCTGCTCGCTGTCCCTTGCTCAATAATAATAATAATAATGTTAGTATCTGTTAAGCGCTTACTATGTGCCAAGCACTGTTCCAAGCCCTGAGGTAGATACAAGGTAATCAGGTTGTCCCACGTGGGGCTCAAAGTCTTCATCCCCATTTTACATGTGAGGTAACTGAAGCCCAGAGAAGTTAAGCGACTTGCCCAAGGTCACACAGCTGACAAGTGGCGGAGCCAGGATTAGAACCCATGACCTCTGACTCCCAAGCCCGTGCTCTTTCCACTGAGCCAGGCAGCTGAACCCATCAGAGTTACGGGGGCGAGGAAGGGGACAGTGGAGTGAGGGAAAGCCTCCAGCGCACAGCACCTGGCACACAGTGTAGCACCTGGTGGCCAACAGGCGGTAGCCCCACAGCACTTATGTCTATATGTATATATCTATAATTCTATTTATTCAAATAGAATACTGTTTACTTGTTTCGATGTGCATAGATCTTTAATTCTAGTTACTTATATTGCTGCCTATTTCCTTGTTTTGGTGTTGGTCTCCCCCATTCTAGACTGTAAGCCCAGTGTGGGCAGGGATTGTCTCTCTTTATTGCTGAATTGTACTTTCCAAGTGCTTAGTACAGTGCTCTGCACACAATAAGCATTTAATTCATTCAATCGTATTTATTGAGCACTTACTGTGTGCAGAGCACTGTACTAAGAGCTTATAAATACAATTGAATGAATGAATGAACGAATAGCCTTCTAGGCAGAGGAAGGTCAGCCTGTCCCTGTCCCCCCCTACCCCGTTCCCATCATATTCCCTCCCCACACTCCATCCACTCCCTCCCCACCCCTTGAACTGCCCTGCTCCCCGTCCCATCCCTGTTATCCTGTCTCATCGCCGCCCCATTCCCCCTTCTCCCATCCAACCCCTCTCCACCCCTCACACCGTCCCCTCCCCCAGAGTCCCCCGCACACACAGCCTCAATCACGTGCAGCCTGTGGAACCCCCCCGCACCATCATGGGAAATCTTCCCTTCATCCGTGACCTGCTCCTGATCCAATCACTCCTCCTCCTCTCCATCACTGAAATCTGCCTCTCCCCAGATAATAATAATAACGATGATGAAGATGGCTTTTATTAAGCGCTTACTATGTGCAAAGCACTGTTCTAAGTGCTGGGAAGGTTATACGGTGATCAGGTTGTCCCACGTGGGGCTCACAGTCTTCATCCCCATTTTGCAGATGGGTAACTGAGGCCCAGAGAAGTGAAGTGACTTGACCAAAGTCACACAGCTGACAGTTGGTGGAGTTGGAATTTGAATCCATGACCTCTGACTCCAAAGCCCGGGATCTTTCCACTTAGCCACGCTGCTTCTCTCTACAGAGGAGGCCTCATCTTCACCCAGTCCCCCAGACTCACTTTGAAAGGGGGAGAAGTTGGCTTCCTTCTTGCTCCCCACTGCCACTTTTGCACCATTCCACCCCTTTCTTGCCTTCCCTTCGAACCCAATATCAACCGACTCTACCACCCCCTCCAGATACTAGTCACAGTCATCTACCACTCCCAAGGCCCCACCTCCAATTTCTTGAACCATTTTGATCCCTTTCTCACATTTCTTCTCTCTTTCTCCATGCCTATCCTTGGAGACTTAAATATCCACAAAGATGTTCTTGACGACCCTTCCACTGCCCTCTTTCTATCACCCCTCAACTCCGCTAACCTCCTGCTCCACCCCAGCTCACCCCCTCAACAACTCGGACATACATTTGATCTCATCATCTCTAGTCACTGTACAATCTCTACCCTCACTAACTCTATCTGACCACAACCTCCTTACCTGAGTTCTCTCCCACACACCTCCTCCCTGTAAATCTGTCTCATTCCCCCTCCGAGATCTCTGATCTTTTGACCTCATCCACTTTTCTCAAGTCATTATGCCCCATTTAGCCTCGATAGCCAAACTACCTTCCCTTAACAAATTGCCACCCAAATTATCAGCCTCTCTAAAGAACTCTACTCTTTTTTCCCTTATCCCTTCGTTGATCACGCACCACTAACCCACAGCCGTGGATAACCTCCACTGTCTGCTTCCTTCACTCCGGTGCACAAGCTGCAGAGCACGACTGGTGAAAATCTAGATATCAGACTGACCTCTTCTGCCTCAAGTTCAACCTTGAGTTTTTTAACTCCTGCCCTCTCCTCTGCCCAGTAAAATTATTTCTCCATCCTTAATGGCACTTATGCCCATTGTCCTCACCATCCGGTCCAGACATTTAACTCCCTCCTCAAATCCCCTGTCCCCTAGTCTCCCCTATCTCTTGCCCTTAATGACCTGGCTATCTACTTTATTGAGAAAATTGAAACCAACAGGTGTGATATCCCTAAAATCTCCCCTGCTCCTCTCCAGTTCCTCCCTCCTCCTGCCCCTTCTTCAACTCTCCCATCTTTCCCAGCAGTATCTCCAGAGGAGACCTCCTGCCTTCTCTCATAATCCACCTCTTGCACATCTGACCCCATCCTTTCTCATCTTATCAAAACACTTGCCCCCAGTCTTCTTCTCTCTCTGACCACCACCTTCAACTCTTCGCTCTCCAATGGCTCCTTCCCCACTGCTTTCAACCATGCTCCTGTCGACCCTCTCCTAAAAAAATCTTCCCTTGACCCCACGGCTCCCTCCAGTTATTGTCCCATCTCCCTCCTACCATTCCTCTCCAAACTCCTTGAGCAAGTTGTCTACACCCACTGCCTCAAGTTTCTCTCCTCGAATTCTTTTTAACCCCCTCCAATCTGGCTTCACTCCACAGAAACCACCCTCTTAAAGGTCACCAATGATCTTCTTGCCAAATTCACTGGCCTCTTTTCCATACTAGTCCTCCTCAGCCTCTCAGGTGCCTTTGACACTGACAACCACCCCCTTCTCCTGGAAACATTATCCAACCTTGACTTCACTGACACTGTCCTCTCTTGGTCCTCCTCCTGTCTCTCTGACCACTCATTCTCAGTCTCTTTAGTAAGCTCCTCCTCTGCCTCCCACCCCTTAACTGTAGAAATCTCTCAGGGATCAGTTCTGGGTCCCCTTCTATTCTCCACCTACACCTATTCCCTTGGAGAACTCATTTACTCCCATGGCTTCAACAACCACCTATGAGGATGATTCCCAAATCTACACCTCCAGCCCCACATTTCCTCCTGCCTTCAAGACATCTCTATTTGGATGGCCTGCTGTCAAGTCAACTTAACATATCCAAAACAGAACTCCTTATCCTCCCACCCAAACCCTATCCGCCCACTGCCCTTCCCATCTCTGTGGACAGTACCACTAGCCTTCCTGTCTCACAAGCCCATAGCCTTGGCATTATCTTTGACTCCTCTCTCCCATTCATCCCGTATATTCAATCTATCACTAAATCCTGTTGATTCAACCTTCATAACATCACCAAAATCTGTCCTTTCTTCTCCATCCAAACTGCTACCACATTAACCCACGCACTTTTTCTATCCCTCCTTGATTACTGTATCAGCCTATCCCATCTGGACTACTGCACTAGCCTTCTCTCTGATCTCCCATCCTCGTGTCTCTCTCCACTTCAATCCATACTTCATACTGCTGCCCGGATTATCCTTGTCCAGAAACGCTCTGGACATATTACTCCCCTCCTCAAAAACCTTCAATGGCTACCGATCAATCTGCGCATCAGGCAGAAACTCCTCACCCTGGGCTTCCAGGCTGTCCATCCCCTCGCCCCCTCCTACCTCACCTCCCTTCTCTCCTTCTTCAGCCCAGCCCGCACCCTCCGCTCCTCCACCACTAATCTCCTCACTGTACCTCGCTCTCGCCTGTCCCGCCATCGACCCCCGGCCCACGTCATCCCCCGGGCCTGGAATGCCCTCCCTCTGCCCCTCCGCCAAGCTAGCTCTCTTCCTCCCTTCAAGGCCCTGCTGAGAGCTCACCTCCTCCAGGAGGCCTTCCCAGACTGAGCCCCTGCTTTCCTCTCCCCCCTCCGTCCCCCTCTCCATCCCCGTCTTACCTCCTTCCCTTCCCCACAACACCTGTATATATGTATATATGGTTGTACATATTTATTACTCTATTTATTTATTTATTTATTTATTTTACTTGTACATTTCTATCCTACTTATTTTATTTTGTTGGTATGTTTGGTTCTGTTCTCTGTCTCCCCCTTTTAGACTGTGAGCCCACTATCGGGTAGGGACTGTCTCTATGTGATGCCAATTTGTACTTCCCAAGCGCTTAGTACAGTGCTCTGCACATAGTAAGCACTCAATAAATACGATTGATTGATTGATTGATCAGCCTATTTGCTGACCTCCCTGCCTCCTGTCTCTCTCCACTCCAATCCATACTTCACTCTGCTGTCTGGATCATTTTTCTGCGAAAACGTTCAGTCTATGTTTCCCCACTCCTCAAGAACCTTCAGTGGCTGCCCATCCACCTCCACATCCAACAGAAACTCCTAACCATCAGCTTTAAAGCACTCCATCATCTTACTCTCTCTTACCTCACCTCGCTACTCTCCTACTGCAGTCCAACCCTCCCACTTTGTTCCTCTGCTGCCAGCTTACTCACTGTGTCTTGATCTCATCTATCTCAACACTGACCTCTCTCCCACATCCTGCCTCTGGCTTGGAACGCCCTCAATCATATCTGACAGACAATTACTCTCCCCCAGTTAAAAGCCTTATTGAAGGCACATCTCTTCTGTCTAAGTCCTCATTTCCTTTTCTCCCACCCCTTTTTGCGTCACCCTGATTTGCTCCCTATATCCACCCCCAAATACCCAGCCCCACAGCACTTATGTACATTTCCACAATCTATTTATAATAATGTCTCCCCCCCCCCCCCCCCCCCCCCCCCCCCCACCCCCCAGACCATAAGTTCATTTAGGGCAAGGAATGTGTCTGCTATATTGTTATACTGTACTCTACCAAGTGCTTAGTACAGTGCTTTGCACACAGTAAGCGCTCAACAAATATGATGGATGGATTGATTGATTGATTGGAAGCTCCACAACATAGCTTTCAGCTGGCCTCTAGCCTGCAACATGTCTCTCTGGCCACTGGACAATGCTGACCAGACCTAGGGGGGTGGTCACAGGTCTTCAGGTTGCTTCCTCAGACATCACCACCGTGCTCCGCACAGAGGAAGCACTAATTAAAGACCGTTAATTGATCAATCAATCAGTCAATCATATTTATTGAACATTTTCTGTGTGCAGAGCACTGTACTAAGAGCTTGGGAGAATACAATATAACAGAGCTGGTGGTAGATACTTTCCCTGCACATGACGTCCATCTCCCCCTCTAGACTGTATACTCGTTATGGGCAGGGAACATGTCTACTAATTCTGTTGTAAGATGCCCTTCCAACTGCTTAGCATGTGCTCTGCACATAGTAAGTGCTCAATAACAGTGCTTTGCACATAGTAAGTGCTTAACAAATAGATGCAGTTGATTGATTGATTGAACGACCTTACAGTCTAGAGAGGGAGATAGACCTTAATAGAAATAAAGAAATGATGGATATAATAAACTACAGATATAATTGATGGATTGCTTGCTCAGATCTCCGTCTGCTGATGTAGGGGGCCCCCCCTCCTTTTGAGCCACTGAGGCTTTGGCCATGCAGAGGACGGTGCAATGGGGGTCAGGCTGACCCTCAGCCCCGGCCCAAGGCCAAGAAGGAGGAGGAGAGCCGAAGGGCCCCTGCCTAGGGGCTTAGGCCCTGTACAGCCACAGACACCAAAAGTTGAGGAAACAACACAGCCTGGGAGTCAGAGGAACAGAGTTCTAATTCCGACTCCGCCACTGTGAGGCCTCGGGCAAGTCACTTCATTTCTCTGCCCCGCGTTTTCCTCATCTGTAGAATGTAAAATCCACTCTCTCCCCACTTGAGTCCATTCTTCACTCTGCTCCCCAGATCGTTTTTCTAAAAACTCATTCAGTCCTCTTCTTCCGACTCCTCAAAAATCTTCAATGATTGCCCATCCACCTCTGCATCAAAAAAGAACTTCTTGCCACCAGCTTTAAGGCATTCAATCAGCTCTCCCCTTCCTACTTTACTTTACTAATCTCTTAATATAACCCAGTCTGCACATTTCACTACTCTAGCACCAACCTACTCACTGTCCCTCCATCTCATCTGTCTCGCCATCGGCCCCTTTCCCGTGTCCTCCCACTGGCCTTGAATTCCTTTCTCCTTCACTGTGAGCCCACTGTTGGGTAGGGACTGTCTCCATATGTTGCCGACTTGTACTTCCCAAGCGCTTAGTACAGTGCTCTGCACACAGTAAGCACTCAATAAATACAATTGATTGATTGATTGATTGATTGATTGTAGACTGCCACTGTCCCCAAATGTGGCCTAGTGGAAAGAGCACAGGCCTGGGAGCCAGAGGACCTGAGCTCTAATCCTGGCTCCACCACATGCCTATTTTGTCACCTTGGGCACATCACTTCACTACTCTGTGCCTCAGTTCCCTCATCTGCACAATAATAGTAATAATGATGGCATTTATTAAGTGCTTACTATGTGCAAAGCACTGGGGATTCAATATCTGGTCTCCCTCCTGGTAATAATAATAATTATAATGATAGTTGTTAAGTGCTTAGTATTTGCCAAGCACTGTTCTAAGCGCTGGAGTAGATACAAGGTAGTCAGCTCATCCCACGTGGGGCTCACAGTCTTAATCCTTATTTTCAAATGAGGTAATTTAGGCACAGAGAATAATAATAATAATGATGATGGCATTTATTCAGCAATTACTATGTGCAAAGCACTGTTCTAAGCGCTGGGGGGTTATAAAGTGATCAGGTTGTCCCATGGGGGCTCACAGTTTTAATCCCCATTTTACAGATGAGGGAACTGAGGCACAGAGAAGTTAAGTGACTTGCCCAAGGTCACACAGCAGACAAGTGGTGTAGCCGGGATTAGAACCCACATCCTCTGACTTCCAAGCCTCTACTCTTTCCACTGAGCCACACTCCGACTTAGGCTGTGAACCCCCTGTTGGAGCTGCTTATCTTCCATCTACCCCAGCACCTCTTACAGTGCTTGGCAGACAGTAAATGCTTAAAATATACCACTATTATTATTATTCGAAGCTCTTCTAAAATGTCTCCTCCACCTCTCATTTCCACACCCTATTCACCCTCCCTTCATTCATTCATTTATTCAATCGCATTTATTGAGCACTTACTGTGTGCAGAGCACTGTACTAAGCGCTTGGGAAGTGCAAGTTGGCAACATATAGAGACGGTCCCTACCCAACAGTGGGCTCACAGTCTAGAAGGGGGAGACAGAGAAAAAAACAAAACAAAACATATTAACAAAATAAAATGAATAGAATAAATATGTACAAATAAAATAGAGTGATAAATATGTACAAACATACACATATATACAGGGGCTGTGGGGAGGGGAAGGAGGTAAGGCAGGGGGGATGGGGAGAGGGAGGAGGGGGAGAGGAAGGAGGGGGCTCAGTCTGGGAAGGCCTCCTGGAGGAGGCATCATTATTGTTATTATTATTAATCCCCATTTACAGATGAGGTAACTGCAGCCCAGAGAAGTGACTTGCCCAAAGTCACCCAGCTGACAAGTGGCAGATCTGGAATTAGAACCCATGACCTCTGACTCTCAGAAAAGCTCATTTTTGAGGGATCCTTTTCTTTTTTAGATAGGAAACGCCAAGGGGCTGTACAGTGGGGTTTCTCTTCCTCCCTAGCCTGGCCTAAGGAGCAGCTGTGAGGAGCAGCTTAACCACGCTCCCCCTTTACACTTTGCTCCCTTCTATGTCACCTATGCACTTAATAATAATGATGGCATTTATTAAGCACTTACTATGTGCAAAGCACTGTTCTAAGCGCTGGGGAGGTTACAAGGTGATCAGGTTGTCCCACGGGGGGCTCACAGTCTTAATCCCCATTTTACAGATGAGGGAACTGAGGCCCAGAGAAGTTAAGTGACTTGCCCAAAGTCACACAGCTGACAATTGGCGAAGCCTGGATTTGAACCCATGACCTCTGACTCCAAAGCCTGGGCTCTTTCCACTGAGCCACACTGCTTCAACAATTATGGTATTTATTACTATGTGCCAACCACTGTTTTGAGCATTGATGAAACTGAGGCACAGAGAAGTTAAGTGACTGGCCCGAGGTCACATAGCAGACACATGGGCAGAGCCTTTTGACTCCCAAGCAATGTTTTATCCACTACACCATGCTGTTTAATAATGATGGCATTTATTAAGCACTTACTATGTGTAAAGCACTGTTCTAAGTGCTGGGGAGGTTACAAGGTAATCAGGTTGTCCCACGGGGCGCTCACAGTCTTAATCTCCATTTTACAGATGAGGGAACTGAGGCCCAGAGAAGTTAAGTGTCTTGCCCAAAGTCACACAGCTGACAATTGGCAGAGCCGGGATTTGAACCCCTGACCTCTGACTCCAAAGCCTGGGCTCTTTTCCACTGAGCCACGCTGCTTCACGCTGCGCTTGCTCTGTGTCCCTTTAACACTTTGATACTCCACCCCCAGTCCCACAGGACATAAGTCGATATCGTTATACTCAGCTATTCCTCCTATCTGTAACTTATTTTAATATCTGTCTTCCCACTAGACTCTGAGCTCTCTGAAGGCAGAGATCATGCCTACCAACTCTATTATATTGTCCCCTCCCGAACACTTAATACAGTGCTCTGCACATAATAGGCATTAAATAAGTACCACTGATTAATACGTGTACTCCCTCCTATGAGAGTATGGGGAACCCGGGACTGTTTAACCTGCTTATTTTGCACACATGCCAGCGCTTAGTACATGCTTGGCATATAACAAGCACTTATTATTATTAAAGCTCCCAGGAAAGTTCTACTATATGGAAAACTCCTTGTGGGCAGGGATTGTTTCTTCCAATTCTACTGTGCTCTCCCAAGCACTTAGTATCGTGTTCTGTACTTGGCAAGAGCTCGATAAATACCGTAGAGTGATTGATTGTTTCCAGAGACGGTGGGCAGTTGGAGAAGCCAGCAGTAGAGATTTCTGCCATTGGGGATGACCCTTCATCTGTAAAATGAGGATTGAGACTGTGAGCCCCACACGGGACAGGGACTGTGTCCAACTTGATTTGTTTGTATCCACCCCAGCACTTAGTACAGTGCCTGGCACATAGTAAGTGCTTAACAAATACCACTATTGTTATTGTTATTATTATTAGAGAAGGAGTTGACAGCACCCTACCTCTCTGGCCACTTTCTTTCTTTCCCCCATCCTCTAGAAATCCCTGCCGAGGTCCCCAGAGCTTCCCCGCCACAAAGCCTCAAAGCCTCTCCTGCCTCCCTCTCTCTCTGCCCTTATCTCTTCCTCACAGCCTAAACCAAGGCAGGGGTGGCAGGTTGGCATGCCTGGCAGTTAATAATAATGGTATTTGTTCAGTACTTACTATGTGCCAAGCACTGTACTAAGAACTGGGGTGGATACAAGCAAATTCGGATGGACATAGTTCCGGTCTCAATCCCCATTTTACAGATGAGGCAACTGAGGCACAGAGAAGCAAAGTGGCTTGACCAAGGTCACACAGCAAGCGTGTCAAGAGCATGGGCTTGGGAGTCAAAGGATGTGGGTTCTAATCCTGACTCTGCCACTTGTCTGCTGTGTGACCTTCATCAAATCACTTAACGTCTCTGGGCCTCAGTTTCCCTCATCTGTAAAATGGGAATTGAGACTGTGAGCCCCACGTGGGACAACCTGATTATCATGTATCTTCCCCAGTGCTTCGAGCAATGCTTGGAACTTAGTAAGCACTAAACTACAATTATTATTATTATTATGTGGCGAAAATGAGATTAAAACCCATGACCTTCTGACTCACAGCCCATGCTCTATCCACTATGCCATGCTGCTGCTCTCTACACCCTGGTCGCCCCGCTGCCCAAGCCTTCCCTGTCATGGGGCTCGTTTTTAGTCACAGCTCCCCTCAGCTTTCTGGGGAGTGCGTTTGGATTCTAGGAGCCCAAACACTTGTATCTTCTACTCGTCCACAATGGGGAGGTCCTGTCTCACTCTGCCCTGCATCCCCAGACTGGGAAAGAGCCAGCTCCAAGGCCACGTTGAGCTGAAACCATACCTGTCCTTTTCCACTCTTATGCCCATCCAATCCTGCCCCTGTCCAATCATGCCCTTGTCCAGTCCTGCCCCTGAACTATCTTGCCCCATCCAATCCTATATGTTGCTAACTTTTACTTCCCAAGCGCTTAGTACAGTGCTCTGCACACAGTAAGCACTCAATAAATACGACTGAATGAAGGAATGAATGAATGAATCCTGCCCCATCTAACCCTGCCCATGTCTAATCCTAACCCTGTCCAGTCCTGCCCCATCCTATCTTGCCCCTGTCCAATCCTGCCCTTGCCCAACCCTGCCCTTCTCCAATCCTGCCCCCTCCAATCCTGCTCCTGTCCAATCCTGCTTCTGTCCAATCCTGCCCCTGTTCAATCCTGCCCCCGTCCAATCCTGCCCTTGTCCAATCCTGCCCCAGTCCAATCCTGCCCTTGTCCAATCCTGCCCCCTCCAATCCTGCTCCTGTCCAATCTTGCCCCTGTCCAATAATCTTGCCCTTGTCCAATCCTGCCCCGGTCCAATCCTGCCCCCTCCAATCCTGCTCCTGTCCAATCCTGCTCCTGTCCAATCCTGCCCCATCCAATAATCCTGCCCTTGTCCAATCCTGCCCCTGTCCAATCCTGCCCTTATCCAATCCTGCCCCTGTCCAATCCTGCCCTTGTCAATCAATCAATCAATCAATCAATCAATCAATCATATTTATTGAGTGCTTACTGTGTGCAGAGCACTGTACTAAGCGTTTGGGAAGTACAAGTTGGCAACATCTAGAGACAGTCCCTACCCAACAGTGGGCTCACAGTCTAGAAGGGGGAGACAGAGAACAAAACCAAACATATTAACAAAATAAAATAAATAGAATAGATATGTACAAGTAAAATAAATAAATAAATAGAGTAATAAATATGTACAAACATATATACATATATACAGGTGCTGTGGGGAAGGGAAGGAGGTAAAACGGGGGGGATGGATTTGGGGGACGAGGGGGAGAGGAAGGAGGGGGCTCAATCTGGGAAGGCCTCTTGGAGGAGGTGAGCTCTCAGTAGGGCCTTGAAGGAAGGAAGAGAGCTAGCTTGGCGGATGTTGGGAGGGAGGGCATTCCAGGCCAGTGGGATGACGTGGCCTGGGGGTCGACGGCGGAACAGGCGAGAACGAAGCACGGTGAGGAGATTAGTGGTAGGGGAGCGGAGAGTGTGGACTGGGCTGGAGAAGGAGAGAAGGGAGGTAAGGTAGGAGGGGGTGAGGGGATGGACAGCCTTGAAGTCCAGGGTGAGGAGTGAGGAGCCTGCAAAAGAGACTGAGAATGAATGACCGTAGAGATAAGAGGAGAACCAGGAGAGGACAGAGTCTGTGAAGCCAAGGTTGGATAGCGTGTTGAGGAGAAGGGGGTGGTCCACAGTGTCGAAGGCAGCTGAGAGGTCGAGGAGGATTAGGATAGAGTAGGAGCCGTTGGATTTGGCAAGCAGGAGGTCATTGGTGACCTTTGAGAGGGCGGTTTCTGTGGAATGTAGGGGATGGAAGCCAGACTGGAGGGGGTCAAGTAGAGAGTTGATGTTGAGGAATTCGAGGCAGCGCGTGTAGACGACTCGTTCAAGGAGCTTGGAAAGGAATGGTAGGAGGGAGATGGGGCGATAACTATAAGGTGAGGTGGGGTCAAGAGAGGGTTTTTTTAGGCTGGGAGAGACATGGGCATGTTTGAAGGCAGAGGGGAAGGAACCAGTGGGGAGTGAGTGGTTGAAGATGGAAGTTAAGGAGGGGAGAAGGGATGGAGCAAGAGAGTTCATGAGATGAGAGGAAATGGGGTCAGAAGCACAGGTGGCCGGAGTAGCACCTGAGAGGAGGGAGGAGAGTTCCTCTGAGGATACTGCTGGGAAGGATGGGAGAGTAGCAGACAGTGTTGAGAGCCGGGGGGTTGGAGAAGGGTGGGGAGTGACTTTGGGGAGGTCGGACCTGATGGATTTAATTTTATTAATGAAGTAGGAGGCCAGATCGTTGGGGGTGAGGGAAGGAGGAGGGGGAGGAACCAGGGGCCTGAAAAGGGAGTTGAATGTATGGAAGAGCTGATGGGGATGATGGGCATGGGTGTCAATAAGGGAGGACCCTGTCCTTGCCTAATCCTGCCCCTGTCCAATCCTGCCCCCATCCTATCCTGCCCCTGCCTTTCCATTCCTATGCTTGTCCCACCCTACTCCTGAAAACCCTCCACCTTTCCAATCCTGCCCTTGTCCTATCCTGCACCTGTCCAAAACTATACCTGTCCTACCCTGTGCCGATTCAATCCTGCCCCGCTCCTATCCTGTGCCTGTCCAGATCTGTCCCTTTTCATCCCTCTGCCAGTCTGATCTGGCACCTGTCTAATCATATGCCTGCCCTGGGAGTCAGAATGCCACGAGTTCTAATCCTGGCTCTGCCACTTGTCTGCTGTGTAACCCCGGGCAAGTCACTTCACGTCTCTAGGCCTCAGTTCCCTCATCTGGAAAATGGGGAATGGGAGTGTGTCCAACTTGGTTTGCTTGTATCCACCCCAGTGCTTAGTACAGTGCCTGGCACATAGAAAGTGCTTAATAAATACCATTATTATTATCAGTGCTTAGAACAGTGCAAATACCATCATTATTATTATTATTATTATTATTATTATTATTATTACTGCTCCTGTTCATCTCTGTGTCTGTCCTAATAATAATAATAATAATGGTATTTATTAAATGCTTACTATGTGCAAAATACTGTTCTAAGTGCTGGGAAGGTTACAAGGTGATCAGGTTGCCCCACAGGGGGCTCACAGTCTTAATCCCCATTTCACAGATGAGGTAACTGAGGCCCAGAGAAGTGAAGTGGCTTACCCAAAGTCACACAGCTGACAGTTGGTGGAGCCAGGATTTGAACCCATAACCTCTGACTCCAAAGCCCTAGCCTCTGACTCCTAGCCTGGGTCTGTCCAAATTCATCCCCATCCAAAACTGCACCTGTCCAAATCTGTACCTGTCTTATCCTACGCCTGTTCAATTCTGTGTCTATCCCCCCTATGCATTTCCACTCCTACATCCGTCCAATCCTGAGCGTGTCCAATCCCGCCCCTGTCCAATTCTGCAGCCTCAGATCTTCGCCTGAGGAGAAGCAGCATGGCTCAGTGGAAAGAGCATGGGCTTTGGAGTCAGAAGTCCTGGGTTCGAATCCCTGCTCCACCACGTGTCTGCTGTGTGACCTTGGGCAAATCACTTCACTTCTCTGAGCCTCAGTTCCCTCATCTGTAAAATGGGGATGAAGACTGTGAGCCCCATGTGGGACAACCTGATCACCATGTATCCCCCCCAGCACTTAGAACAGTGTTTTGCACATAGTAAGCACTTAACAAATGCCATTATTATTAATAATAATAATAATAATAATAAATACCATCATTATTATTCTCTATGCCTCAGTTACCTCATCTGTAAAATGGGGATCAAGACTGTGAACCCCACAAGGGAGGTCGGACTGTGTCCAACCTGATTACCTTGTGTCTATGCCATTGTTTAGAACAGTGTGTGTCACATATTAGGCGCTTAATAAATACCACAATTATTATTATTATTATTTGCCCCTCTCACAGCTCAGTCCCATTGTGCATTGCCTCCAGGAGATTACAGAAAACTCCTCTGCTGGAGAGTAATGGTTCTGTAATCTGAACCCCCTTTTCCACCATTTCTTTTCATGGCATTTGCTAAGCACTTACTATTGTCAGGCACTGTACTAAACGCTGAGGTAGATAATAATAATAATTATGGTATTTGTTAAGCACTTACTATGTGACAAGCACTGTTCTAAGTGCTGAGGTTATCAGCACAAGGTTATCAGGTTGTCCCAGGTGGGGCTCACAGTCTTCATTCCCATTTTGCAGATGAGGTAACTGAGGCCCAGTGAAGTGAAGTGACTTGGCCAAGGTCACCCAGCTGACAAGTGGGGGAGGAGGGAGTAGAACCCACAACCTCTGACTCCAAAGCCCGGCCTCTTTCCACTAAGCCACCCTGCTCCATACAACCTAATCAGGTTGGACACAGTCCACATCCCACATGGGGCTCACAGCTTTAATCCCCATTTTACAAATGAGGGAACTGAGACACAAAGAAGTGAAGGGACTTGCCCAAGATAATAATAATAATAATGATATTTATTAAGCGCTTACTATTTGCAAAGCACTGTTCTAAGCACTGAGGAGGTTACAAGGTGATCAGGTTGTCCCTCAGGGGGCTCACAGTCTTAACCCCATTTTACAGATGAGGTAACTGAGGCACAGAGAAGTTAAGTGACTCTCCCAAAGTCACACAGCTGGCAATTGGCAGAGCTGGGATCCGAACCCATGATCTCTGACTCCAAAACCCGTGCTCTTTCCACTGAGCCACGCTGCTTCTCTTGAAGATCACACAGCAGCCGGCAAGCGCTGAGGCAGCGTTGCCTGGGAATCAGAAGTACCTGGGTTCTAATCCTGGCTCCGCCACTTGTCTGCTGTGTGACAGTGGGTAAGTCAGTTCACCTCTCTCTGCCTCATCTGTAAAATGGAGATTAAGACTGTGAGCCTCATCTGGGACAGGGAATGTGTTCAACCTAATTTCCTTGTATGTACCACAGTGCATAGCAAGTGCTTAACAAATACCACAATTATTAAGTGGTGAACCCAGAATTAGAACCCAAGCCATGGCCACTAGGCCATGCTTAGTATATGCTTAAGTGCTTAGTACAGTGCTCTGCACACAGTAAGCGCTCAATAAATATGATCGAATGAATGAATGCTGCTTCTCAATTAATAATAATAATAATTAATGATGGCATTTGTTAAGCACTTACTATGTGCAGAGCACTGTTCTAAGTGCTGGAGGGGATACAAGGTGATCAGGTTGTCCCACGTGGGGCTCACAGTCTTAATCCCCACTTTACAGATGAGGGAACTGAGGCCCAGAGAAGTGAAGTGACTTACCCAAGGTCACACAGCAGACGTGGCAGAGTCGGGATTCAAACCCATGACCTCTGACTCCAAAGCCCGTGCTCTTTCCACTGAGCCACACTGCTTCTCCATTCATTCATTCATTCATTCATTGTCGTATTTATTGAGCGCTTACTGTGTGCAGAGCACTGTACTAAGTGCTTGGGAAGTCCAAGTCGGCAACATCTAGAGACGGTCCCTACCCAACAGCGGGCTCACAGTCTAGAAGGGGGAGACAGAGAACAAAACAAAACATATTAACAAAATAAAATTAATAGAATATGTACAATTCTCCTTCTGCTTAGAGAGCTCTCCTTTCCAGATTCCCAGTCCACCCCAGGCTCCCTCTCCCATTCAGGCCCTAAGCCTCCACTCCTTCTCCGAAGCAACAGAAGCCGTAATAATTTCCCTGTCCCCTCAGAGGCCAGATAGCTTGACCTTCCCCATTTCCTCCCTTCCCCAGAGCTGGGCGGGAAGCTTCCTGCCACAGGGCAGCTAGCTAAGGGGGCTATGTTAGATGCCCAATCTCCCCCACCCCCATCACCTTAGGCCAGCCGGAGCCGATTCTGCTGCAGGGATGAGTGGAGAAAAAGTCCTGGTGACCAGGAGGAGCCCCAGGAATGAGCACAGAAAGGCTGAGAGGCAGAGCCTGTGAGAGCTGTGATTTAGCCTGGTCCCATACCCCAAATGTGGCAATTCATTCATTCAATCGTATTTATTGAGCGCTTACTGTGTGCAGAGCACTGGACTAAGCGCTTGGGAAGTACAAGTTGGCAACATAGAGAGACGGTCCCTACCCAACAACACGTTCACAGTCCCTCGAAGAGACCAATAATGCCAAAGAGAAGCAGCATGGTCTAGTAAGTAGATAGAGCAAGGGCTTGGGAGTCAGAAGGACCTGGGTTCAAGTCCCAACTCCGCCACTTGTCTGCTGTGTGATCTTGGGCAGGTCACTTCTCTGTGCCTCAGTTACCTCAGTAAAATGGGGATTATGACTGTGAGCACCATGTGGGACATGGACTGTGTCCAACCTGATTACCTTGTATCTACCTCTTTTAGACTGTGAGCCCACTGTTGGGTAGGGACTGCCTCTATATGTTGCCAACTTGTACTTCCCAAGCGCTTAGTACAGTGCTCTGCACACAGTAAGCGCTCAATAAATACATTTGATGATGATGCCCCAGTGCTCAGAACAGTGCCAGGTACATAGTAAGTGTTTAACAAATACCATAAAAAAAAAAGAAAGCCAAAGACGCCGCCATGCCATCGCAGTCACCGCAAATACACAATACACAATACAATAGATAAAGCATGGCATAATGGACAGAGCGTGGGCCTGGGTGTCAGAAGGACCATGGGTTTAATTCATTCATTCATTCATTCAATCGTATTTATTGAGCGCTTACTTTGTGAAGAGCACTGTACTAAGCGCTTGGGAAGTACAAGTCGGCAACATATATCCCGGCTCTGCTGCTTCTCTGCTGGAAGACCTTGGACAAGTCACTTCACTTCTCTGGGCTTCAGTTCCCTCAACTGTTAAATGAGGATTAAGACTGTTAGACCCATGCGGGACAGGGACTGTGTCCAACTTGATTAGCTTGTACCTACCCTGGCGCTTGGAACAGTGCTTGACACAAAGTAAGTACTTAACGAATGCCATCATCATCATCATCATCATCATTATTATTATTATTACTACTGAATACACAATATCTGCTCTTTCACTTTCCCACAGCACTTAAGAACATATCTTCAAATTATATGTTATAAATTACTTATTTATTCATATTTGTGTCTGCATCCCCCTTTAGATCATTATGGGCAGGGAACATGTCTGCTAATTCTGTTGTATTGTACTCTCCCAAGCACTTTGTACAGTGCTCTGCACAGAGTAAACACTCAATGCTTACTATTGATTGATCAATTGATTCAAATTTCACTGCTGTTTCACTGCAGACAGGTAGAACATCTGGTAATCGCCTCTGAGAGGCCTTCCCTGACTAAGCCCTCCTTTCTTCTTCTCCCACTCCCTTCTGTGCTGCCTTGACTTGCTTCCTTTCTTCGTCCCTCCCTCACATCCCCACAGCACTTATCTACGTGTCTGTCTCTCCCTCTAGACTGTGAGACCTTTGTGGACAGGGATCGTCTCTCTTTGTTGCTGAATTGTACTTTCTAAGTGCTTAGTACAGTAACAGTAAGCGCTCAATAAATACGATTGAATGAATGACTCTCATTTTGGACATAGAATGTGTCTGTTATACTGTTATATTGTACTCTCTCAAGTGCTTAGTATAGTGCTCTGCACAGTAATTGCTCAATAAATACAATTGACTGACTGACTTCTGTTTTTATTTTCTGCATTTGTTCTTGTCCCTTACGCCGTTTCAATCAATCAATCAATCGTATTTATTGAGCGCTTACTGTGTGCAGAGCACTGGACTAAGTGCTTGGGAAGTACAAGTTGGCAACATATAGAGACAGTCCCTACCCAACAGTGGGCTCACAGTCGTAAAGGGGGAGACAGAGAACAAAACCAAACATACTAACAAAATAAAATAGAATAGATATGTACAAGTAAAATAAATAGAGTAATAAATATGTACAAACATATATACATATATACAGGTGCTGTGGGGAAGGGAAGGAGGTAAGATGGGGGGATAGAGAGGGGGACGAGGGGGAGAGGAAGGAAGGGGCTCAGTCTGGGAAGGCCTCCTGGAGGAGGTGAGCTCTCAGTAGGGTCTTTCAATGTTTCATTGTTTCTTTGCTCCAGATGTGTCAGTCTCCAGACCTCTCCCCCATCTCTAGTCATAAACTGTGAACCCCTCAAGAGACAGGGTCCGTTTCTAATTCCCACCCTTTTACCCTTTCCCAGCACTTAGTATAGAGCTCAGCACACAGTAAGTGCTTAATAAACACTACTACTACTACAACTACTACGCCTGTCCCTGGGGGAAGTCAACATGCCTTGCCTCTCACTCCGCAACTGGGTATACTTCCTTCTCCCCCCCACACCTCATCCCCCGCTGGGTCATCATTCCTCGTTATACCACCTCTGACTGCAGTTACTCTGAATTATCTCTCCCTGACAACAACCTCCTAACCTGTCTTCCCTCCCACAAAACTCCCCCATCCTCCCCCTAGAGACCTCTGATCTCTTGATCCCCCTCCACTTAGGATAATTATGGTACTTGTTAAGCACTTACAATGTGCCAAGCACCGTTCTAAGCACTAGGACACATACGAATTGGACACAGCCCCTGTCCAAGAGGGGACTCACAGTTTAAGTAAGAGGGAGTAGGATTTAATCCCATAATAATAATCATCATAATAATGATGATGAAAATAACAACTATGGTATTTATTACTATGTGCCAAGCACTGTTTTAAGCATTGATGAAACTGAGGCACAGAGAAGTTTAGTGACTGGCCCAAGGTCGCATAGCAGAGCCTTCTCCAGGAGGCCTTCCCAGACTGAGTCCCCTCCTTCTTCTCCCCCTCGTCCCCGTTTCCATCCCCCCGTCTTGCCTCCTTCCCTTCCCCACAGCACCTGTATATATGTATATATGTTTGTACACATTTATTACTCTATTTATTTATTTATTTATTTATTTATTTTACTTGTACATATCTATTCTATTCATTTTATTTTGTTAATATGTTTGGTTTTGTTCTCTGTCTCCACCTTCTAGACTGTGAGCCCACTGTTGGGTAGGGACTGTCTCTATATGTTGCCAACTTGTACTTCCCAAGCGCTTAGTACAGTGGCTCTGCACACAGTAAGTGCTCAATAAATATGATTGATTGATTGTTTCTGACTCCCAAACCAATGCTTTATCCACTACGCCATGCTGTTTAATAATGATGGCATTTATTAAGCGCTTACTATGTGCAAATCACTGTTCTAAGTGCTGGGGAGGTTACAAGGTAATCAGGTTGTCCCACGGGGGGAGCTCACAGTCTTAATCCCCATTTTACAGATGAGGGAACTGAGGCCCAGAGAAGTTAAGTGACTTGCACAAAGTCACACAGCTGACAGTTGGCAGAGCTGGGATTTGAACCCCTGACCTCTGACTCCAAAGCCCGTGCTCTTTTCCACTGAGCCACGCTGCTTCTCTAGCTTCTCTAAGCTTCCCAAGAGTATGGGCCTGGGAGAGTCAGAAGGTCATGGGTTCTAATCCCAGCCCCGCCACTTGCCTGCTGTGTGACCTTGGGCAAGTCATTTAACTTCCCTGTGTCTCAATTACCTCAGTTAAGTGACTTGCCCAAAGTCACACAGCTGACAATTGGAGGACCCGGGATTTGAACCCATGACCTCTGACTCCAAAGCCCGGGCTCTTTCCACTGAGCCACACTTCTTCACATATAAACAGATCAGACACAGTCCCTGTTGCACATGGGGTTCAGAGCCTAAGGAGGAGGAAGAACAAATATTTAATCCCCATTTTAGAGATGAGGAAACTGAGGCACTAAGAGGTTCAGTGACTTGCCCAAGGCCACACAAGGAGGTAAGTGGTGGAGCAGGGATTAGAACCCAGGTTTCCTGATTCCCAGGTCTCTGCTTTTTTCCTTAAGGCATGCTGCTTCTCTATACAAATTCACCTCTACACAAATGACTCACAAATCTACTTCACTATCCCTGATGGCTCTGCTTCATTCATTCATTTATTTGTATTTATTGAGCACTTATTATGTGCAGAGCATTGTACTAAGTGCTTGGGAGAGTACGCTACAACAATAAACAGACACATTCCCTACCCACAATGACCTTATGGTCTACAGGGGAGGAGACAGACATATATATATATATATATATATATATATATATATATATACATATATAAATTACAGACATGTACATAAGTGCTGTGGAACTGGGATGGAGGAAGAACAAAGGGAGCAAGTCAGGGTGACACAGAAGGGAGGGGGAGAAGAGGAAAGGAGGGCTTAGTCAGGGAAGACCTCTTGGAGGAGATGTGCCTTCAATAAGGCTTTGAAGGAGGGAAGAGTAATTGCTTCTGCTTCTCTGCAATCTGGCATTTCCTCCTGGCTCCAGGACATCTCTATGTGAATGTCCACCAGCACCTTGAGCTCAACATGTCCAAAACTGAACTTCTGATTTTCCCTCCCTAATCTGCGCCTCTGCCTAATTTTCACATCAAAATTGAAAACGCCACCATCTCCCCCATTTCTCAAGCCCGTGATATTGGCAATAATATCCTGGACTCCTCCCTCTCTTTCAACCCCCATATCCAGTCTGTCTCCAAATCCTCTCAATTTTTCCTCCACAACATTTCCAGGATCCACCCTTTCCTTTCCATCCAAACACCCGCCATCCTGGTACAGGCACTTGAAATATATCCCATCTCAGCTTGCTGATATTTCTGCCTCAAGCCTCTCCCGTCTCCTATCACTGTGCTGCCTGGATCATTTTTCCAAAACAATATTCTGCATATATCTCCCCAACTCCCCTGAAACCGCCAATGGTTTTACTCATTCTTCTTGCATCAAGCAGAAACTCCTTGCACTGTGTACTGAGGCATTCATTCAGCTTTCTCTCCCTCCTCCTTTATCACTCAGTTCACATTCCTTTCATTCATTCAATTGTATTTATTGAGCGCTTACTGTGTGCACAGCACCTGTACTGAGCGCTTGGGAACTACAAGTCGGCAGCAGACAGAGATGGTCCCTACCCAGCAACGGGCTCACAGTCTAGAAGGGGGAGACAGACAACAAAACAAAACATGTGGACAGGTGTCAAGTCGTCAGAACGAGTAGACTTAAAGCTAAATGCACATCATTAACAAAATAAATAGAATAGTAAATATGTACACATAAAATAAATGTTTCCTGTTCCTCTTGCTCTCCCCTTTGCCTTCCATCCCCATCACATTCATTCTTTCATTCAATTGAATTTCTAGATCACTTACTGGGTGCAGAGCACTGTACTAAGAGTTTGGGAGAGCACAATATAACAACAAACAGTCTCATTCCCTGCCTACAATGAACTTACATTCTAGAGGTGGGGAGAAAGACATCAATACAAATAAATAAAGTTATGGCTATGCACATAAGTGCTGTGGAGCTGGGATGGGGGAAGAGCAAAGGGAGAAAGTCAGGACAACGCAGAAGGGAGTGGGAGATGACAATAAGTGGGGCTTAGTTTGGGGGAGTCTGTTGGAGGAGATATGCCTTCAGTAAGGTTTTGAAAGTGGGGGGAGAGTAATTGTCGGACTTGACGAGGGAGGGTGTTCCAAGCCAGGGGCAGGACATGGGCTAGGGGTCGGCGGCGAGACAGGAGAGTCCAAGGCACAGTGAGAAGATTAACACTAGAGGAGCAAAGTGTGTGGGCTGGATTGTAGAAGGAAGGAAGTGAGGTGAGGTAGGAGGGGGCAAGGTGGTTGAGGTCTTTAAAGCCAATGGTGAGGAGTTTTTGTCTGATGTGGAGATAGATGGGCAACCACTGGAGTTTTTTGAGGAGTGGGGTGACAGGTCCTGAACATTTTTGTAGAAAAATGATTCGAGCAATAGAGTGAGGTATGGACTGGAGTGGGGAGAGACAGGAGGCTGGAAGCTCAGCGAGGAGACTGACGCAGTAATCCAGGCAGGATTGGATGAAGGAATTTATTAACATGGTAACCATTTGGATGGAGAGGAAAGGGTAGATTTTAGCTGTTTTTTGAAGGTGGGAACAACAGGATTTAGTGATGGATTGAGTATGTGGGTTGAATAACAGAGAGGAGTCAAGGATAATGCCAAGATTATGGGCTTGTGAGATAAGAAGGATGGTAGACTGTGAGCCCACTGTTGGGTAGGGACCATCTCTATATGTTGTCAACTTGTACTTCCCAAGTGCTTAGTACAGTGCTCTGCACACAGTAAGCGCTCAATAAATACAATTGAATGAATGATAGTGCCATCTAAAGTGATGGGAAAGTAAAGAGGAAGACAGGATTTGGGTGGGGAAATAAAAAGCTCTGTTTTAGACATGTTAAGACTGAGCTAAAGGGAAGACATCCAAGTAGAGGCAGGAGGAGATGGGAGACTGCTCTGGGGGAAAGAGATCCAGGCAGGAGATGTAGATTTGGGTATGGTCTACATAGAGGTGGTAGTTGAAGCCATGGGAGCAGATGAGTTCTTCAAGGGAGTGGCTGTGATGGAGAATAGAAGGGGACCCAGAACTGAACCTTGAGTTAGGGGGAGGGAGGCAGAGGAGGAGCCCATAAAGGAGACTGAGAATGAATGGCTAGAGAGATAAGAGGAAAACCTGGAGAGGATAGAGTCAGTGAAGCCAAGGTTGGATAACATTTCCAGGAGAAGGGGGTGATCCACAGTGTCAAAGGCAGTTTAGAGGTCGAGGAAGATTAGGATGGAGTAGAAGCCATTGGATTTGGCAAGAAAGAGATCATTTGTGACTTTTGAGAGAGTGTTTCTGTGGAGTGAAGGGGATGAAAGCCAGATTGGAAGGGGTCAAGGAGAGAATTGGAGAAGAGGGTGTAGACAACTTGCTCAAGGAATTTGGAGACGAATGGTAGGAGGAAAATGAGGCGATAACTGGAGGGAGCCATGGGGTCAAGGGAGGGCTTTCTTAGGATAGGGGAGATACGGGCATGTTTGAAGCAATGGGGAAGAAGCCATTGGAGAGCGAATGGTTGAAGATGGCTGTTAGGGAGGGAAGAAGGAAGGGGACGAGAGTTTGATGAGGTACGAAGGAATGGGGTTAGATGCACATGTGGAGGGGGTGGCCTTTGAGAGGAGATGGGAGATCTCCTCTAGAGACCCTGCTGGGAAGAATGGGAGGGTTGAAGAAGGGGCCAAAATGGGGAGGAACTGAGAAGGGGCAAGGGCAATTTTAGGGACCTCACACCCAATGGTGTCAAGAGACACTGCTGGGAAGAATGGGAGAGTAGAAGAGGGGGCCAGAATGGGGAGGAATTGAAGAGGGGCAGGGGCAATTTTAGGGACCTCACACTGATGGTGTCATTTTCTTAAAAAAAAATAGGTGGCCAAGCCACTGGGGTCAAGGGATGGGGTTGTAGGGGAAAAAGAGGCCTGAGGAGGGAGGCAATTGTCCAGAACAACTGGGAGGGTGATGGGCATGGGTGTCAATAAGAGTGGAGAAATAGTTTTGCCAGGCAGAGGAGAGGGCAGAGTTAAAGCATGCAAGAATAAACTTGAAGTGGATAAAGTCAGCTGATATTTCGATTTCCACCAGCAGTACTCTGTGGCTCAAGCACAAGGGCAAAGAAAACAGACTGTGCAGGTGATCCAGGGCTGTGGGTGAGTGGTACGAGATCGACAAAGAGATAGGGGAGCTAGGGAATTGAGTTCAGTAGAGAGGGTGGTGCTGAGAACTTCTATTTGGTCATCAAGGGAGGGTAGTTTGGGTATGGAGGCTAAGTGGGGCATGATGAGTTGAGAAAATTGGATGGGTTCCAGAGATCAGAGGTCTCTTTGGGGGAGTAGTACAGATTTACAGGGAGGGGGTATGTGGGAGAGGAGGCAGGTGAGGAGGTTGTGGTCAGATAGAGGGATTCCAGCGTCGGTGAGGGTAGAGATTGTGCAGTGGTTAGCGATGATGAGCTCAGTGTGTATCCAAGTTGGTAAGCGGGCAAGGTGGGGTGGAGCAGGAGGTCCGCACCGCTCCATAGGCAGAGCACTGTACTAAGCGTTTGGGAGAGCACAACATAGCAGAGTTAGTAGATACATAGACACGTACCCTGCCCACAATGAGCTTGCAGTCTTGTCTTATATCTCCAAACTGCCATTTCAGCACTTTGACACCACCTAAACTCTTAACTCCCCAGGAGTACTTCCCTAAATATCTTTTTATTCTGATGTTCCCACTTACCTGGAATTTATTTTAGTGTCTGTCTCCTGTACTAGAGCTCCTTGAGGGCAGGGCTTATGTCTACTGACTCTCTTGTACTCTCCCAAGTTCAGGGCTCTGCCCAGAGTAGATGCTCAGTAAATATGATCGGCTGATGAAGATCTGCCCTATCCTGCCCTGCCTATCTGCCTTCTGTTTGGCCACTGGCCATGTCCACTCTGGCTCTCAAGGGAAGGGGAGAGACGAGTTTCTGGACAAGAACCGTGTCCAACTCGATTTGCTTGTACCCACCCCATTGCTTAGTACGGTGTCTGGCACATAGTAAACACTTAATAACGATCATCATCATCAGTGGTCCCAGGACAACGCTACCCTGACTCAGGTGGTCCCAGTACAGCCCATGTCCAGTGGGTGAACAGGCCAGGACAGAGGGGCAGAGGGGCACTCGACTCCTCTCCCTACTTTCCTCCCCCTGCTCCAGGAACCCCAGCCAGGGACACAGGCTCCCGCCACCACCCACGTCCATCCTTATCAGCAGGGTCGCGGAGAGCAGCCCCTCTGGCTCCTCTGGTTTGTGTAACGAGGCGTCTTCCTCCCCACGTGTTGATCTTGGCTCCGGATCAGAAGGCCGTTCGCTCCATCTCTCCGTCTCGCTGCTCCTTTCTGTCTCTGACTCTCAGCATCTCTGTCCCGCCCTGGGCTCCTGCCTCCTTCACGGCTCCACCTCGGTTCCCCGGCGCCTTCTGATCTCTCATCCCCATTTCTCTTCCACATCTCTGCCTCCCCATCACCGTTTCTCTTGCTCTCTTTTGGGTTGTGGGGCCGTGTCTCTTTCTCCCGCTCATTAACCCCTGCGGCCTCCTGCCGGAGGAGAGCTCTCTAGGAGTGGTGGAGACACTGCCGCAGGGTTTGGCTGACAAGATGAGAGTTTCTTCCTGCGAATGGCATATTTTCAAGTTCTCCTTCTGGCATAGGCCGAGTCCAGACCTACTCCTGGCTAGAGCGGGAGCTGTCTGCCCTCCAGGTCATGTGGGCTGGGAATGTGTTTGTCTCCCAAGTGCTTAGTACAGTGCTCTGCACACAGTGTGTTCAATAAATATGATTGAATGAATAATAATAATAATAATTTTGGTATTTGTTAAGCACTTACTATGTGCAAAGCACTGTTTTAAGCACTGGGGAGGATACAAGGTGATCAGGTTGTCCCATGTGGGACTCACAATCTTAATCCCCATTTTACAGATGAGGTAACTGAGGCACAGAGAAGTTAAGTGACTTGTCCAAAATCACACAGCTGACAAGTGGCAGAGCTGCGATTTCAACCCATGACCTCTGACTCCGAAGCCCGTGCTCTTTCCACTGAGCCATGCTGCTTCTCTATGAATTAATGAATGAATAGTAGCGAGCTGGCTCTGGGAGGATAATAACTATAGCATTTCTTAAGTGCTTACTAGGTGTCAGGCACTGTACTAAGCACTGGGTTGGATACCAGCAAATCAGGTTGGACACAGCCCCTGACCCATGTGAGGCTCACAGTCTCAATCCTCATTTTACAGATGAGGTAATTGATGCCTAGGGAAGTTAAGTGATTTGCCCAAGGTCACACAGCAGGCAAGTGATGGAGTTGGGAGCTCACCTACTGAGAGCTCACCTCCTCCAGGGGGCCTTCCCAGACTGAGCCCCCTTTTTCCTCTCCCCCTCCCCATCCCCCCCTGCCTTACCTCCTTCCCCTCCCCACAGCACCTGTATATATGTTTGTACAGATTTATCACTCTATTTTACTTGTACGTATTTACTATTCTATTTATTTTGTTAATGATGTGCATTTAGCTTTAATTCTATTTGTTCTGACGACTTGACACCTGTCCACAGGTTTTGTTTTGTTGTCTGTCTCCCCCTTCTAGACTGTGAGCCCGTTGTTGGGTAGGGACCGTCTCTATATGTTGCTGACTTGTACTTCCCAAGTGCTTAGTACAGTGCTCGGCACATAGTAAGCACTCAATAAATACAATTAAATGAATGAATGAATTAGAACCCATGATCTTCTAATTCCCAGGCCCATGATCTAACCACCACTATTGACCATCATCATCATCAATCGTATTTATTGAGCGCTTACTGTACTGTACTAAGCACTTGGGAAGTACAAGTTGGCAACATATAGAGACAGTCCCTACCCAACAGTGGGCTCACAGTCTAAAAGGGGGAGACAGAGAACAAAACCAAACATACTAACAAAATAAAATAAATAGAATAGATATGTACAAGTAAAATAAATAAATAAATAAATAGAGTAATAAATATGTACAAACATATATACATATATACAGGTGCTGTGGGGAAGGGAAGGAGGTAAGATGGGGGGATGGAGAGGGGGACGAGGGGAAGGGGAAGGAAGGGGCTCAGTCTGGGAAGGCCTCCTGGAGGAGGTGAGCTCTCAGTAGGGCCTTGAAGGGAGGAAGAGAGCTAGCTTGGTGGGTGGGCAGAGGGAGGGCATTCCAGGCCCGGGGGATGACGTGGGCCGGGGGTCGACGGCGGGACAGGCGAGAACAAGGTATGGTGAGGAGATTAGCGACAGAGGAGCGGAGGGTGCGGGGTGGGCTGGAGAAGGAGAGAAGGGAGGTGAGGTAGGAGGGGGCCAGGTGATGGACAGCCTTGAAGCCCAGGGTGAGGAGTTTCTGCCTGATGCGCAGATTGATTGGTAGCCACTGGAAATTTTTGAGGAAAATGGAGTATATTCTTCTGGGGCTGCCCCCAGGCAGGCTCAGGGGAGAGCCTAGGTACTGGACAGCATTGGAAAGCCCAGGGCTGGACTGGACTGGCCCTAAGGCCAAGCCACTGGGAGATGGGCTCAGGGCCACTGGGCAAGAGTGGAAGAAGCCCATAGACCAGAAGGCATGCCCTGAACCAGGACCCTTCCCCAACCCCTGGCCCCCAGGCCAACAGCTCCTCCCTCCCCAACAGGAGTTGCTTAAAGGAAAACTTTATGATTGACTCTAGAGATAATATTAATAATGATGGCATTTGTTAAGCGCTTACTATGTGCAAAGCACTGTTCTAAGCGCTGGGGAGGATACAAGGTGATCAGACTGTCCCACATGGGGCTCACAGTCTTCATCCCTCATCGACTTTAAGTGCTTAGTACAGTGCTCTGCACACAGTAAGCACTTAATAAATACAATTAAATGAATGAATATAGCTGAGGTAACTGAGGCCTAGAGAAGTTAAGTGACTTGCCCAAAGTCACACAGCTGACAATTGGCGGAATCAGGATTTGAACCCATGACCTCTGACTCCCAAGCCTGGGTTCTTTCCATTGAGCCACGCTGCTTCTCTGATGTTTGATGTAGAGATGTTTGGGAACTCAGATGGGAGTGTCAACATGAAATAAACCAATTATTCCTCTTTCAGAAATCTAACATGTGGGGTAAAGCTGGCCCATTCAGGAAAGCGCTCTGCCCATTCTATCCTCTCACAGTTATATTTTTTTCTGGAGCTAAGACCACACCTCCACTGGAAATATGGTCAATCCAATCAGGTTTTAAGACGGCTCAGCTTTCAGGGCTTGGGCTGGGCTAATGAATAGAGCACGGGCCTGCGAGTCAGAAGGTCAGGGATCCCAGCTCTGCCACTTGTCGGCTGTGTGACTTGGGTAAATCACTTCACTTCTCTGGGCCTCAGTTACCTTATCTATAAAATAATAATAATAATAATAATGGCATTTATTAAGCGCTTACTATGTGCAAAGCACTGTTCTAAGCACTGGGGAGGTAACAAGGTGATCAGGCTGTCCCAAGGGGGCTCACAGTCTTAATCCCCATTTTACAGATGAGGTAAACTGAAGCCCAGAGAAGTTAAGTGAGTTGCCCAAATTCACACAGCTGACTGTTGGGAGAGCAGGGATTTGAACCCATGACCTCTGACTCCAAAGCCCGGGCTCATTCCATTGAGCCACGCTGACATGGGGATCGAGACTGTGATCCCCACTTGGGCCAGGTACTGTGTCCAACCCAATTTGCTTGTATCCCCCCCAGCGCTTAATATAGAGCCTGATACATAGTAAGCACTTAAAAAATACCACAATAATAATAATAATAACAATATTATCATCATCACCATAATTTTGAGACCTAGCAGAATAAGCTCAGGTCTGGGAGTTAGGGGATGTGGATCCTAATCCCGGTTCTGCCACTTACCTGTTGTGTGACCTTGGACAAGTCACTTAACTACTACTTGTCTAAATTCTCTCATCTGTAAAATGCATTAGTATTATCATACTAAAATCACAACTCCTCCAAGAGGCCTTCCCTGACTAAGCCCTCACTTCCTCTATTTTCCCTCCTTTCTGTATCACCTAAGCACTTGGGTCTATACCTAAGCACACTTAGAGAAGCAGCGTGGCTCAGTGGAAAGAGCCTGGTCATGGGTTCAAATCCCAGCTCTGCCCATTGTCAGCTGTGTGACTTTGGGCAATTCACTTCTCTGTGCCTCAGTTCCCTCATCTGTAAAATGGGGATGAAGACTGTGAGCCCCCCGTGGGACAACCTGATCACCTTGTAGCCTCCCCAGCACTTAGAACAGTGCTTTGCATAGTAAGCACTTAATAAATGCCACCATTATTATTATTATTGCCCCTTAAAGTCTTTGACACACCCCACACCCAGCCCCAAAGCACTTATGAGCAAATTCATTCATTTATTCAATTGTATTTATTGGGCATTTACTTTGTGAAGAGCACTGTAGTAAGCACTTGGGAGAGGACAATATAGCACATCATTATACTCCGCCACTTCCCAATTCCACAATTCATTTCAATGTCTGTCTCCCCCTCTAATCCTTAAACTCCTTGTGGAAATGGATCGCGTCTACCAACCCTTTTGTATTCTACTCTCCCAAGCGGTTAGTACAGTGCTCTCCACACAAGTGAGTGCTCAATGCCATTGATTCACAGAGATGTGAAGAGTGAGAAGCAGCGTGGCTCAGTGGAAATAATAATAATAATAATGGTGGTATTTGTTAAGCACTTACCATGTGCAAAGCACTGTTCTAAGCGCTGGGGGGTTACAACGTGATCAGGTTAGAGCATGTGCTTTGGAGTCAGAGGTCATGGGTTCAAATCCCGGCTCTGCCAACTATTAGCTGTGTGACTTTGGGAAGTCACTTCACTTCTCTGTGCTTCAGTTACCTCATCTGTAAAACGGGGATGAAAACTCTGAGCGCCCCATAGGACAACCTGATCACCTTGTAACCTCCTCAGCACTCAGAACGGTGCTTTGCACATAGTAAGCGCTTAACAAATGCCATCATTATTATTATTAATATAGTGAGAAACAAAGAAAGAGCCAGAGACCCAATGGGAGGCAGAGAAACAACTAGAGACAAAGAGAGGAGAGGCCAGGGTGCGTGTGCTAAATTGTTAGAGGTAGAGGGGGAGATCTCTTCAGAGATAACTCAGCAGAGCCCCTCAGCCCAGTGTGGGACTGCAGCTGTATAAATACAGGGGCCGAGGGTTCGGGGGGTGGGGGTCTAAGCAGCCACAGAGGGGTCAGCGACACCGGAGAAGGCTTTGCTGTCATTAGCTAATTGAGCTCCAGATGTTAAGAAAAGGTTACGTCCTCCTCCGAAGAGTTTTTCTTTTAAAATTCTTGACACAGATTCCTGGTCATAATGGCATCGTTCCTCCCCACCACCACTCCTCCTGAGCCCCCTCACCTCCCTGTTCCTGGCCTAAACCCCTTCCGCACCCCCTCCCAACCACCCCCCGACGGCTCCTGGCAACCCCCTCCCCAGCCTGGCCACTAGACTGGACCCTCCCCGGCTCAGGCTCCTTGGATCCGACTCTTCTCTAAGCTCCAAGCCCGAAGCTGCCGCTGTCTGTGTCTCGCTCCCTGTAACCGATCGGGCCCTGCTGGGACCCGCTGCCACCAAATAAGCGAGGAGCTGGGAGACCACCGGTCATGTAGGCCCGGACCATAATAATAATAATAATGATGGCATTTGTTAAGCGCTTACTATGTGCTAAGCACTGTTCTAAGCGCTGGGGGAGATACAATGTGATCAAGTTGTCCCACGTGGGGCTCACAGTTTTAATCTCCATTTTTACAGAGGAGGTAACTGAGGCTCAGAGAAGTTAAGTGACTTGCTCAAGGTCACACAGCAGACTTGTGGTGGAGTTGGGATTTGAACCCCTGACCTCTGACTCCAAAGCCCGTGCTCTTTCCACTGAGCCACGCTGCTTCTCTATGTCCCGAGACAGCCGGGTCGGCAGCCAGAGTGGACTCCAGGGAGAGTAGGCCGGGGAGCACAGCTTAAATCCCCTCTTCAGGTTCAGATCAAAGCAGAATTATCCAGGTCAACACTGCTGGCTGTGGGCTCCGCTTCCCTGGCCTATCTCTGGGCACACAGATGCCTTGGGATTGGGACATGAGCTCCCTGCCCAAGAGGGAGCGGGCACTTGGCAGCCTCAGACCCCCTCAGTCCATTCCCAGGCACCTCCGGGCCTTCTCGCCCACTGCAGTCAACCAATTTACTATTCTATTTATTTTATTTTGTTAATATGTTTTGTTTTGTTGCCAATCTCCCCCTTCTAGACTGTGAGCCCGCTGTTGGGTAGGGACCGTCTCTATATGTTGCCAATTTGTACTTCCCAAGCACTTAGTACAGTGTTCTGCACACAGTAAGCACTCAATTAATACGATTGAATGAATGAATGAACAGTAATAAAACTCCCTTCTGCGTCACCCTGACTTGCTCCCTGACTTGCTTCCTTGGTTCTTCCTTGCTCCCAGCCCCACGGTACTTACATACATAGCTGTCATTTGTTTATTTGTATTGATGGCTGCCTCCCCTGCTCTAGACTGTAAGCTCACTGTGGGCAGGAAATGTGTCCATTTATTGTTATATCGTGCTCTCCCAAGCACTTCCTACAGTGCTCTGCACACAATAAGCGCTCAATAAATACGACTGAATGAAAGAATGAATGAACTGTTAAGCTTTTACTATGTGCCTTAATGAAGGCACATCTCCTCTAAGAGGCCTGTCCTGCCCAAATTCTCATTTCCCCTTTTTTTACTCCCTTCTGCATCGCCCTGATTTGCTCACGTTATTCACTCCCCTTCAGTTCCACAGCACTTACATACATATCCTTACATACATACATACACTTACATATGAAAAGCAGCGTGGCTCAGTGGAAAGAGCATGGGCTCTGGAGTCAATTGGCTCTGCCAATTGTCAACTGTGTGACTTTGGGCAAATCACTTCACTTCTCTGGGCCTCAGTTCCCTCATCTGTAAAATGGGGATTAAGACTGTGAGCCCCCTGTGGGACAACCTGATCACCTTACAACCTCCCCAGTGCTTAGAACAGTGCTTTGCACATAGTAAGTGCTTAATAAATGACATTATTATTATTATATCCATAATTTATTAATTTCTATTAATGTCTGTCTCCCCCGCCAGACTGTAAGCTCTTTGTGGTTAGGGAATGTGTCTGTTTACTGTTTTATTTACTCTCCCAAGCACTTAGTACAGTGCTCTGCACACAGTAAGCACTCAATAAATATGACTGATTGATTGATTGATTGCCACGCACTGTTCTAAGCGCTGGGGTAGATAGGAGATCATCAGGTACCACATGGGGCTCAACTTGTAAGTAGGAGGGGGAACAGGTATTGGGTCCCCATTTTACAGATGAGGGAACTGAGGCCCAGAGAAGTGACGTGATTTGCCCAAGGTCACAAAGCAGGCAAGTGGCAGAGTCAGAATTCGAACCCAGATCCTCTGACTCCCCAGTCCCATGGTCTTTCCACTAAGGCCACGCTGCTTCTCAACAGTACTTACTGAGCACCCACTGAGTGAAAAACACAGAACTAAGCATTTGGGAGAGCACACTTATACCTATACTATACTATACTGTACTTGTAGTGTTCTCTTATAAGCGAACTTATTGTACTCTTACCCTAGAATTTGATACAGAGCTTGGCGTACTAAGCTATTAGCAAATGCTACAATCAACATTATTATTATTGTTATTATAATTACAACATAAGCAAGACACATTCCTTGACCTCAAGAAGTTGTCACTCTAATAGGGGGAGACAGACGAATATTCTCAACAAATGAGGTGAGTAGGAAGAAGACACAAGTGTCATTGCATAGACAGCACTTGGGGTATCAGGAATCCTTCTGGAAAAGGTTGCTGGAGGAGATGGGGGCTTTGAGGAGATGGGGAGATCTGGGGTCTGGGAGATCTGAGAAAGGAGGGCACTCCAGGAAGCGTGGCCTAATGGATAGCACCTGTATATATGTATATATATATATATATATATATATATATATATATATATATAGCACCTGTATATATGTATATATGTTTGTACACATTTATTACTCTATTTATTTATTTATTTATTTTACCTGTACATATCTATTCTATTTATTTTATTTTGTTAATATGTTTGGGTTTGTTCTCTGTCTCCCCCTTTTAGACTGTGAGCACACTGTTGGGTAGGGACTGTCTCTATATGTTGCCAACTTGTACTTCCCAAGTGCTTAGTACAGTCCTCTGCACACAGTAAGTGCTCAATAAATACGATTGATTGATTGACAGAGCCCAGGCCTAGGAGTCAGAAAGACCTGGGTTCTAATCTCAGCTCTGCCACTTGTCTGACTTGTGACCTTGGGCAGCTCACTTCACTTCTCTGTGCCTCAATTACCTCATCTGTAAAGGCAAGGGGATTAAGACTGTGAGCCCCAAGTGGGACATGGACTGTGTCTACCTGATTAGCTTGTATCTACCCCAGCACTTAGTATAGTGCCTGGTACATTGTAAGTGCTTAACAAATACCATTTTTTAAAATACGGGAGGGGCTGGAGGTGGGAGCCCCATTATTCCCCACAGCCACCAGTGTGATAGACAGGATGGGGAGGACACCCCTTAACAGGAAGGGTTCTGCCTTTCTCTGGACCCAAGGTCTTCGTTCACAAAGCAGCATGGCTCAGTGGAAAGAGCACGGGCTTTGGAGTCAGGGGTCATGGGTTCAAATCCCAGCTCCACCAATTGTCAGCTGTAGTGTTCAGGGAGGTTGTGAGTGCAGATCAGAGAATGAAATCAGAGGAGAAGAGAAATTAATTGGTGAAAGCTTCCTGGAGGAGGTGATTTTCCAAAGGGTTTTGAAAATGGGAAGGGCTGAGGACTTGGGGGTTTGAAGGCTGATGGAGCGCCACGCAAGAGGAAGGGTGGACATGAGGCCCAGGAAGAAGATGAGTTTGGGAGGACTATTTATTTTATTTTGTTAATATGTTTTGTTCTCTGTCTCCCTCTTCTAGACTGTGAGCCCACTGTTGGGTAGGGACCGTCTCTATATGTTGCCAACTTGTACTTTCCGAGCGCTTAGTACAGTGCTTTGCACACAGTAAGCGCTCAATAAATACAATTGAATGAATGAATGACTCTGGGCAAGTCACTTAACTTCTCTGTTCCTCAGTTACCTCATCTGTAAAATGGGGATGAAGACTGTGAGACCCCATGGGACAACCTCCCCAGCACTTAGAACAGTGCTTTGTACATAGTAAGCTCTTAACAAATGTCATCGTTATTATTATTATTATCCCATCCTGCTCCCCAGCATAAACCAGGCTCAGAGACTGGTTCCTAGAATGTAACCTTGTTGGGGCCAGGGAATGGGTCTACTAATTCTGTGGCATTGTACTCTCCCAAGTACTTAGTACAGTGCTCTGCACACAGTATGCACTCTATAATAATTAATAATAACTATTGGATTTGTTAAGCACTTACTATGTGCCAGGCACTGTACTAAGTGCTGGGATGGATACAAAAAAAGCGGTATGGATGCAGTCCCTGTCCAACATTGGGCTTACAGTCTCAATCCCATTTTACAGATGAGGGAACTGAGACACAGAGAAATGAAGTGAGCCCCCTTTTTCCTCTCCTCCTCCCTATCCCCCACACCCTACCTCCATCCTCTCCCCACAGCACTTGTATATATTTGTACAGATGTATTACTCTATTTATTTTACTTGTACATATTTACTACTCTATTTTATTAATGATGTGCATATAGCTCTAATTCTGTTTATTCTGACGGTTTTGACACCTGTCTACATGTTTTGTTGTCTGTCTCCCCCTTCTAGACTGTGAGCCCGTTTTTGGGTAGGGACCATCTCTATATGTTGCTGACTTGTATTTCCCAAGCGCTTAGTACAGTGCTCTGCACACAGTAAGCACTCAATAAATACGATTGAATGAATGAATGAATTTACTCAAAGTCACACAGCAGACAAGTGGCAGAGCTGGGATTAGAACTCACGACCTTCTGACTCCCAGCTGGTTCTCTATCCACTGTGCCAATAAATACCACTGATTGATTGATTGATTGCTAAATGCTTTGGGGTCCAAAGGGATTTTCAGCCAAGTCTCTGAGATTCTCCCACACACACAGCTCCCTCTGCGCCTCAGAGAAGACCTGGGTCAATGAGCTGAACTCCAACAGCCACAGCTGCTGACCCCTCAGGTCCTCCCTCACCCACCCTTCTCCAGGAGGACTGCCTCCTCCTCCTCCCCACCCCTGTCATCTTCAGCGGGCCTATTCCTGACCCGAGGCAGGAAGGAGCACACAAAGAGGCCTGGAGGTCACTATCCAAAGGTCGTGGTGACCCCTGGAACAGAGCTAGGATTATGACTTCCGGAACCTCTGGGCAGCTAAAGGAGCCCTTTGTCTGCCCGGCTGAGATGCAGAGGAGAGGGACCACAGCTAGCCTTATTCATTCACTCCTTCAATCGTATTTACTGAGCGCTTACTGTGCGCAGAGCACTGGACTAAGCGCTTGGGAAGTACAAGTTGGCAACATCTAGAGACGGTCCCTACCCAGCAGCGGGCTCACAGTCTAGAAGGGGGAGACAGACAACAAAACAAAACATATTAACTAAATAAAATAAATAGAATAAATATGTACAAATAAAATAATCAATACATACAAACATATATACATATATACAGGTGGTGTGGGGAGAGGAAGGAGGTAAGGTTGGGGGGACGGGGAGGGGGAGGGGGGGAGAGGAAGGAGGGGGCTCAGTGTGGGAAGGCCTCCTGGAGGAGGTGAACTCTCAGTAGGGCTATGAAGGGAGGAAGAGAGCTAGTTTGGCAGATGTGCGGAGGGAGGGCATTCCAGGCCAGGGGGATGACGTGGGCCTTAGTGGTCAGAGGAGTGCAGAACCCAATTCATTCATTCAATCATATTTATTGAGCACTTACTGTGTGCAGAGAACTGTACTAAGCGCTTGGGAAGTACAAGTTGGCAACATACAGAGATGTCCCTACCCAACAGCGGGCTCACAGTCAGGCTCTCCCTTCCCCTGTCCCCTCCTCCCCCTCTCCCTTCCCCTGTCCCCTCCTATCCCTCCCCCTCATTCCCCCCACACAAACACACATACACTAATTGGACACTGCCAGTGAAGGTGGTGGATAGAGCACGGGCCTGGGCGTCAGAAGGAACTGGGTTCTAATCCCACTCTGCCACAAGTCTGCCGTGTGACCTTGGTCAAGTCGCTTTGCTTCTCAGCGTCTCAGTTCCCTCTTCTGTAAAATGGGGATTAAGAGTGTGAGCCCCATGTGGGACAGGGACTGATTAACTTGTATCTACCTTGTACCTGCCTTTATTGATGTATTGTACTTTCCAAGTGCTTAGTACAGTGCTCTGCACACAGAAAGTAAGTGCTCAATAAATACGATTGCATGAATGAATGAATCTATCCCAGCACTTAGAAAAGTGTACTAAGCATTTGGGAGAATACAATACAACAATAAACAGCACATTCCCTGCCCACAATGAGCTTACAGTCTAGAGAAGGGGAGACAGATGTCAATAAAAATAAATAAAATTACAGATATATTCAGTGCTTAGAACAGTGCTCTGCACATAGTAAGCGCTTAATAAATGCCATCACTATTATTATTATAAGTGCTGTGGGGCTGGGAGCGGGGAAGAACAAAGGGAGCAAGTCAGGGAAATGCAGAAGGGAGTGGGAGATGAGGAAAAAATGGGGCTTAGTCTAGGAAGACCTCCTGGAGGAGATGTGCCTTCAACAAGGCTTTGAAGCAGGGGAGAGTAATTGTCTGTCAGATTGAGAGGTGAGGGCAGTCCAAGCCAAAGGCAGGATGTGGGCTAGGGGTTGGCGCCGAGACAGGCAAGATCGAGGTACAGTGAGGAGGTTAGCACCAGAGGAGCAAAGTGTGCAGTCTGGGTTGTAGAAGGAGAGAAGTGAGGTGAGGCAGGAGTGGGCAAGGTGGTGGACTGCTTTAAAGCCAATGGTAAGGAGTTTTTGTTTCTTGTGGAGCTGGATGAGCAACCACCGGAGTTGTTTGAGGACCGAGAAGCAGCGTGGCTCAGTGGAAATAACCTGGGCTTTGGAGTCAGAGGTCAAGGGGTCAAATCCAAGCTCCGCCAACTGTCAGCTGTGTGACTTTGGGCAAGTCACTTAACTCCTCTGTGCCCCAGTTACCTCATCTGTAAATGGGGATTAAGACTGTGAGCCCCCCGTGGGACAACCTGATAAACTTGTTACCTCCCCAGTGCTTAGAACAGTGCTTTGCCATAGTAAGTGCTAAATAAATGCCATCATTATTATTACTATTATTATTATTGTCCTGAACATTTTGTAGAAAAGAGATTCGGGCAGCAGAGTGAAGTCTGGACTGGAAAGGGGAGAGACAGGAGGCTGGGAGGTCAGCAAAGAGGTTGATTCATTCATTCATTCGTTCAGTCGTATTTATTAAGCACTTAAATGTTTGCAGAGCACTGTACTAAGTGCTTGGGAAAGCAAAATAGGTGGTGACAATCCCTGCCCACAGCAAGCTCACAGTCTAGAAAGGGGGAGCTCACAGTCTAGAGGAGGCTGATGCAGTAATCCAAGTGGGATTGGATGGTATTTACATGGTAGTAGTTTGGATGGAGAGAGAAGGATTGATTTTAGCTATCTTGTGAAGGTGGGACTGACAGGATTTAGTGACAGATTGAATATGTGGGTTGAATGAAAGAGAGGAATCTAGGATAACGCCAAGGTTATGGGTTTGTGTGACAGGAATGATGGTGGTGTCATCTACAGTTATGGGAAAGTCAGGGGGAGGACAGGGTTTGGGTGGGAAGATAAGGGGCTGTTTTGGACATGTTAAGCTTGAGGGTACAGGAGGACATCCAAGTGGAGATGTCTTGAAGGCAAGAGGAGATGTGAGACTGCAGAGAGAGAGATCAGGGCAGGAGATGTAAATTTGGATATCATCTGCGTAGAGGTGATAGTTGAAACCATGTGAGCAAATGAATTCTCCAAGGGAGTGGGTGTAGATGAAGAATAGAAGGGGACCCAGAACTGAACCTTGAGGGACCCCCACAGTTAGCAGGTGGGCAGGAAAGGGGAGCCCGTGAAGGAGGCTGAGAATGAATGGCCAGAGAGATAACAGGAGAACCTGGAGAGGATAGAGTCAATGAAGGCAAGGTTGGATAATGTTTCCAGGAGAACGGGTGGTCTACAGTGTCAAAGGCAGCTGAGAGGTCGAGGAGGATTAGGATGCAGTAGAGGCCATTGGGTTTGGCAAGAAGGAGATCATTGGTGACCTCTGAGATAGTTTATGTGGAGTGAAGAAAATGGAAGCCAGATTGGAGGGGGTCAAGGAGAGAGTTGGAGGAGAGGAATTTGATACAGTGGGTATAGACAACTTGCTCAAGGAGTTTGGAGGGGAATGGTAAGAAGGAGATGGGGTGATAACTGGAGGGACAAGTGGAGTCAAGGGAGGGGTTTTTTAGGATAGGGGAGACATTGGCATGTTTGAAAGCAGTGGGAAAGAAGCCATTGGAGAGCAAACGGTTGAAGGTGGCTGTTAGGGAGGGAACAAGAGAGGAAGCAAGTGTTTTGATAAGGTGCGAAGGAATGGGGTTGGATGTGCAGGTGGAGAGGGTGGATTTTGAGAGAAGGCAGGAGATCTCCTCTAGAGAGACTGCTGGGAAAGATGGGAGAGTTGAAGATGGGGCAGGAGCGAGGAGGGACTGGGAAGAGGCAGGGGAGATTTTAAGGAGATCACACCTGATAGTGTCAATTTTCTTAATAAAGTAGGTGGTCAGATCATTGGGAGCAAGGGATGGGAAAGGCAGAAAGAGAGGAGGTTTGAGGAGGGAGTTGGTGAGGGCGATGGGCATGGGTGTCAGTAAGGATGCAGAAATAATTTTGCAAGGCAGAGGAGAGAGCAGAGTTAAAGCACATAGGATAAATTTGAAGTGGATGAAGTCAGTCTGATACCTAAAATTTCCACCAGCAGAGCTCTGTGGATTGTGCACAGGAGCAAAGGAGGCGGAATGTGCAGGTGATCCAGGGCTGTGGGTGAGTGGTACGAGATCGATAAAGGGATAAGGGAGAGGTGGAAAGGGGGGTGTTGAGAGCATCAATTTGGTCATCGAGGGAAGGTAGTTGGGGTATGGAGGCTAAGTGGAGCACGACAACTTGAGAAAATTGGATGGGGGTCAAAAAATCAGAGGTTTCTGTGGGGGAAGAGTAAAAATTTACAGGAAGGAGGAGTGGGGAGGGAAGGCAGGTGAAAAGGGTATGGTCAGAGGGATTTCAGAGTTGGTGAGAATAGAAATAGTGCAGCGGCTAGAGATGATGAGATGAGTGTGCGTCCAAGTTGGTGAGTGGGTGAGGTGGAGTGGAGCAGGACGACAGTAGAGTTGAGGAGCGATAGAAGGTGGGAAGTGAAAGGATGATCAGAAACATCTAGAGAAACAGCATGGCTTAGTGGAAAGAGCACGGGCTTGGGAGTCAGAGGTCATGGGTTCTAATCCCGGCTCCGCCATCTATCAGCAGTGTGATTTTGGGCAAGTCACTTAACTTCTCTGTGCCTCAGTTCCCTCATCTATAAAATGGGGACTAAGATTGTGAGTCCCACGTGGGACAACCTGATTACCTTGTATCTACCCCAGTCCTTAGAACAGTTCTTGGGACATAGTAAGCACTTAACAAATATTATCATTATCATTATTACTATCTGTATGGATATTGAAGTCCCCACTGATCAGTGTAGGTATGGAGGAAGACAGAAGGAATGTGAGAAAGAGATCAAAATGATTAAAGAAGTTGGAGGTGGGGCCTGAGGGGTGGTAGATGACCTTTACTAGAACCTGGAGTGGGTAGTAGAGGCTGGATGGTATGGACTTCGAAGGAAGGGAAAGAAGGGGATTGCGGAGGTAGAATGGTGAGAAAGTGGCATTGAGGTGTGAGAAGGAAGCCAACCCCTCCTCCTGTCCCAGTTAATATGGGGGATGGAAGAAGATGAGGTGCCCTCTAGAAAGAGCCTGTTGTCTGGGGAGAGCCAGGTTTCAGTGATGTCACGGTGTTGTGATTGGGTCAGGAAAAAGTCAAGGATGTGGGAACCCCCACACCACATTTGGCTGAGGCTGTGTGTGGGGAGTGTTCAGGGGGAAGGGATGGCTAGAAGATTAGGAAGGGTTTGGATGGGAGTTAGTGGCCAGGGGCTGGCCCGGGTGGAGGGGGACAAGGGGTGGCGCTGGGATGGGAGGACAGGGATGGAGAGGGGAGGAGAGATGGTTGTGAAGCATTCCATATTTTTCCTCCCTTCAAAGCCCTACTGAGAGCTCACCTCCTCCATGAGGCCTTCCCAGACTGAGCCCCCTCCTCCCTCTCCCCCTCCTCTTCCCCCCGACCCTACCTCCTTCCCCTCCCCACAGCACCTGTATATATGTTTGTACAGATTTATTACTCTATTTATTTTACTTGTACATATTTACTATTCTATTTATTTCATTTTGTCAATACGTTTTGTTTTGTTGTCTGTCTCCCCCTTCTAGACTGTGAACCTGTTGAAGCTCAATAAATACGATTGAATGAATGAATGAATGAATGAATGAATGAATGAATGATGTGGTGGTGCAAGGGGTGGAAAGGGGTGGGATGGTGACGGGGTGGACTGGGGTGGGCTGACTGGAGGGGAGGGGGTGGTGGTAATTGAAGGGTTATGGTGGGGCCAGGGAAGTTTAAGTGTTGTAGTTGAGGTAAAAGATAGCAATAACTACTTAATCCGGAGATACTCTGAGGAGATGATAGAATTGTCCTTGGGTCCTTGAGAGTGAAGAGGTCAGTGTTTGGGAGATCCCTGAGGAGATGGTTGAATCATCTTCATTCCACCTATCCCCTTATGACCACTACCACAACAGCACTTCGGCATCATCTAAGCATGTTGGTATTCAGACACTTCCCACTCCAAACACTTAATTAGATACTCATTTAGTCTTACTTATAGAGTGCTTACTGTGTGCAGAGCACGTATCTATGTGCTCTATTGCTCCTCCCCACCTGTAATTTATTTTATTTTCTGTCTCTACCTGCTACACTGTTGTCTCCTTGAGGACAGGGATGTCTACTGATTTTATCTTAATCAATCAATCACGCTTACCTAGAGGAAAAAGCACAGGCCTGGGAATCAGAGGACCTAAATTCTAATCTCAACTCCGCCACTTGTCTGCTATGTGATCTTGGGCGGGTCACTTACCTTCTCTGTGCTTCAGTTTCCACTTCTGAACAGGATTCAGTACCTGTTCTCCCTCCTATCTAGACTGTCCAATCTGCTTATCTTGTATCTATCCCAGTGCTTAGTACAGAGAAGTGAAGTGACTTGCCCAAAGTCACACAGCTGACAAGTGGCGGAGCAGGGATTAGAACCTATGACCTCTGACTCCCAAGCCCGGGCTCTTTCCACTGAGTCACGCTGGGGACACACCAAATGCCTAGACAACGCAGAGGGTAGGGTGGGTAGGAGAAATTAAGACAGTCAGGGAAGGTCTCTTGGTGGAGATGTGATTATATGTTGCCAACTTGTACTTCCAAAGTGCTTAGTACAGTGCTCTGCACACAGTAAGCGCTCAATAAATATTATTGAATAAATGAATGATTTGCAGGAGAGTTTTGAAGGTGGGAAAAGTGGTGAACTATGCTTCCCTCCTCTAATGCCAATTTACTCATTGTACCTCAGTCTCATCTATCTCACCATCAATCCCTTGTTCAAGTCCTTTCTCTGGTCTGGAATTCCCTCACCCTTCAAATATGACAGACCCCTGTTCTCCCAACCTTCAAAGTCATCCTCTAATCCCATCTCCTCCGAGAGGCTTTCCCCAACTAAGCCCTCATTTCCCCTACTCCCTCTCCCTTCTGAGTCATCTATGCACTTGATATTCACCCCACCCTTAGCCCCACAGCACTTACATCCACTTATATCCCCACAGCCACTTGAAGGGGCTCAGTGGAAAGAGCACGGGCTTAGGAGTCAGAGGTCGTGCGTCGTGGGATGTGGTCCCGCCTCCGCCACTTGTCAGCTGTGTGAGTTTGGGCAAGTCACTTAACTTCTCTGGGCCTCAGTTACCTCATCTGGAAAATGGGGATTAAGACTGTGAGGCCCACGGGGGACAACCTGTTTACCTTTTATCTACCCAGCGCTTAGAACAGTGCTTGGCACACAGTAAGTGCTTAACAAATACCAAAATTATTATTATATAGAGAAGCAGCATGGCTCAGTGGAAAGAGCACGGGCTTTGGAGTCAGTGGCCATGGGTTCAAATCCCTGCTCTGCCAATAATAATGATGGCATTTATTAAGCACTTACTATGTGCAAAGCACTGTTCTAAGCGCAGTGCTCTGCACACAGTAAGCGCTCAATAAATGCGATTGATTGATTGATTGATTCTAAGCACTGGTTAGCCAATGAATGTCAATTCATTCAATCATATATATTGAGCACTGACTGTGTGCAGAGCACTGTACTAAGCGCTTCGGAAGTACAAGTTGGCAACATATAGAGACGGTTCCTACCCAACAACGGGCTCACAATCTAGAAGGGGGAGACAGACAACAAAACAAAACATGTGGACAGGTGTCAAGTCGTCAGAACAAATGGAATTAAAGCTAAATGCACATTCATCATCATCATCATCATCATCAATCGTATTTATTGAGCGCTTACTATGTGCAGAGCACTGTACTAAGCACTTGGGAAGTACAAATTGGCAACATATAGAGACAGTCCCTACCCAATAGTGGGCTTACAGTCTGAAAGGGGGAGAATTTCATTGTCAGCTGTGTGACTTTGGGCAAGTCACTTAACTTCTCTGTGCCTAACTTACCTCATCTGTAAAATGGGGATTGGCTGTGAGCCCCCCGTGGGACAACCTGATCACCTTGTAACCTCCCCAGCGCTTAGAACAGTGCTTTGCACGCAATAAGCACTTAATAAATGCCATCATCATCATCATTACATTCACATCCATAATTTAGTTCAATGTCTGTCTCCCCCTCGAGACTGTAAACTCTTTGTAGACAGGGAACATGTCTTCTAGACTGTGAGCCACTGTTGGGTAGGGACCGTCTCTATATGTTGCCAACTTGTACTTCCCAAGCGCTTAATACAGTCTTCTGCACACAGTAAGCACTCAATAAATACGATTGAATAAATGAACTCTCTTGTATTATCCTCTCTCAAGTACTTAGTACAATGCTCTGCACACAATATGCACTTTAAAAAGTACTTTTGACTGATTGATAGCTAGGAAAAGGGAGGGAGTTTCAGACCAGAGGGAGGACATGGGCCAGGGGTCAGGGGAGAGATAGATGAGATTGAGGTACAGAGAGTGGGTTCGTGTTAGAGGAATGAAGTGTGTGGATTGGTCTGTAGGAGATTTGCAAAATAAGGTAGGAGGGTGACAGCGGATTGAATGCCCTAAAGCCTTCGGGAAGCAGTCTGGCCTAGTGGATAGCGCACAAGCCTGGGAATCAGAAGGCTGGCTTTTAATCCCGGCTCCGCCACTCGTCTGTTGTGTGACCTTGGGCAAATCACTTCACTTCTCTGTGCCCAAATTACCTCATCCGTAAAATGGGGATTAAGACTGTGAGCCCCACCGGGGACAGAGACTGTGTCCAACCTGATTATCTTGTATCTAACCCAGCACTTAGAACATTGCTTGACACACATGTACTTCTAGATTGTGGAGCCCGCTGTTGGGTAGGGACTGTATATGTTGCCACTTGTACTTCCCAAGTGCTTAGTACAGTGCTCTGCACACAGTAACCACTCAATAAATACGATTGAATGAATGAATGAATAAAAGCACTTAACAAATACCATCATCATTAAAGCCTTAGCACAGTGCTGTGCAACCATTCAATAAATATAACTGATTGATTGATTGTTACTCTTGCTATTTCCAGCTTTATCTACTCGTCCACTGTCTGAATAGTTTATGCCTGCCCGTCAGCCCCATTAATAATAATGGTAGCAGTATTTGTCAATAATAATAATTCATTCATTCATTCAATCGTATTTATTGAGCACTTACTGTGTGCAGAGCACTGTACTAAGCACTTGGGAAGTACAAGTCAGCAACATATAGTGATGGTCCCTACCCAACAACGGGCTCATAGTCTAGAAGGGGGAGATAGACAACAAAACAAAACATGTAGACAGGTGTCAAAACCGTCAGAATAAATAGAATTATAGCTATATGCACATCATTAATAACAAAATAAGTAGAATAGTAAATATGTACAGGTAAAATAAATAGAGTAATAAATCTGTACAAACATATACATGTGCTGTGAGGAGGGGAAGAAGGTAGGGCGGGGGGGATGGGGAGGAGGAGAGGAAAAGGGGGGCTCAGTCAGGGAAGGCCTCATAGAGGAGGAGAGCTCTTTCAGTAGGGCTTTGAAGGGAGGAAGAGAGCTAGCTTGGCGGATGGGCAGAGGGAGGGCATTCCAGGCCTGGGGGACGACGTGGGCCGGGGGTCGATGGTGGGACAGGCGAGAACGAGGTACAGTGAGGAGATTGGCAGCAGAGGAGCGGAGGGTGCGGGCTGGGCTGGAGAAGGAGAGAACAGAGGTGAGGTAGGAGGGGGCGAGGGGATGGACAGCCTTGAAGCCGAGGGTGAGGAGTTTTTGCTTGATTCGTAGGTTGACAGGCAATGGTACTTGTTAAGTGCTTTCTGTGTGCCAAGCACTGTTCTAAACGCTGAGGTAGATATAAGTTAAGCAGGTTGGACACAGTCTCTATCCCACACTGGGGCTCACACTCTTAATCCCCATTTTACAGCTAAGGTCACTGAGGCACAGAGAATAATAATAATAATAATAATGGCATTTATTAAGTGCTTACTATGTGCAAAGCACTGATCTAAGCACTGGGAAGGTTACAAGGTGCCCTGCTGAGAGCTCACCTCCTTCAGGAGGCCTTCCCAGACTGAGCCCCCTCCTTCCTCTCCCCCTCCCCCCTCCCCATCCCCCCCGCCTTACCTCCTTCCCCTCCCACAGCACCTGTATATATGTATATATGTTTGTACGTATTTATTACTCTATTTATTTTACTTGTACATATTTATTCTATTTATTTTATTTTGTTAATATGTTTTGTTTTGTTCTCTGTCTCCCCCTTCTAGACTGTGAGCCCACTGTTGGGTAGGGACCGTCTCTATATGTTACCAACTTGTACTTCCCAAGCGCTTAGTACAGTGCTCTGCACACAGTAAGTGCTCAATAAATACAATTGAATGAATGAATGAATCAGGTTGTCCCACGGGGGGCTCACAGTCTTAATCCCTATTTTACAGATGAGGCAACTGAGGCTCAGAGAAGTGAAGTAACTTGCCCAAGGTCACACAGCAGACAAGTGGAGGAGTCAGGATTAGAACGCACGACCTTCTGGTTCCCAGGCCTATGCTGTATCCACTAAATCAAGCTCTTACTATGTCCCAAGCACTGTACAAAGTGCTGGAGAAGATACAAAATAATCAAGTTCCACATGGGGCTCACAGCTAAGTAGGAGGGAGAATAGGTATTCTATAGAACAGTGCTTTGCACATAATAAGTACTTAACAAATGCCATTATTATTATTATTCTCTGCTCCGCCACTTGTTTGCTGTGTGACCTTGGGGCAAGCCACTTCATTTCCCTGTGCCTCAATTGCCTCATCTGTAAAATGGGAATTGAGGCTGTGAGCCCCATGTGGGACAGGGACTGTGTCCAACCCAATTTGCTTGTAGCCACCCCAGCACTTAGACAGCACCTTGATTACTGTATCAGCTTCCTAGCTGACTTCCCTGCCTCCTGTCTCTTCCCACTCCAGTCCATATGCCACTCGGCTGCCCAAATCACTTTCCTTCAAAAACGTTCAGACCACGTTTCCCCACTCCTCAAGAAACTCCAGTGGTTGCCTGTCCACCTCCATATCAAACAAAAACTCCTCATCATTGGCTTTAAAGCACTTATTCACCTTGCCCCCTCCTACCTCACCTCGCTGCTCTCATTCATTCATTCATTCAATCGTATTTATTGAGCGCTTACTGTGTGCACTGTACTAAGCGCTTGGGAAGTACAAGTTGGCAACATACAGAGACGGTCCCTACCCGACAATGGGCTCACAGGCTAGAAGGGGGAGACGGACAACGAAACAAAACATGTGGACGAGTGTCAAGTCATCAGAACAAATAGAATTAAAGCTAAATGCACAAAGGAGGCCCGTTGCTGAGAAGCAGCGTGGCTCAGTGGAAAGAGCCCGGTCTTGGGAGTCAGAGGTCGTGGGTTCCAATCTTGCCTCCGCCGCTTGTCAGCTGGGTGACTTTGGGCAAGTCACTTCACTTCTCTGGTCCTCAGTTCCCTCATCTGGAAAATGGGGATGAAGACTGGGAGCCCCACGGGGGACAACTGGATCACCTTGTATCACCCCCAGTGTTTAGAACAGTGCTTGGCACATAGTAAGTACTTAACAAATGCCATTATTTTTAGAGAAGCGGCATGGCTCAGTGGAAAGACCCCAGGCTCGGGAGTCAGAGATCGTGGGTTCAAATCCCAGCTCCACCAATTGTCGGCTGTGTAACTTTGGGCAGGTCACTTCACTTCTCTGTGCCTCAGTTCCCTCATCTCACCGCAGGGCATTCTGGGCATCCTGGGTCATGGCATCAGCCTCGTCCAGGATCACGAGCTTAAAACCTACTACTACTAATGATAATAATAATAATAATAATAATAATGGCATTTACTAAGCACTTCCTATGTGCAAAGCACTGTTCTACGCGCTGGGGAGGGTTACAAGGTGATCAGGGTGTCCCAATCCAGCCCGCACGCTTCATTCTTTTAATGCCAACCTTCTCACTGTACCTCGATCTCATCCATCTTGCCTCTGACCTCTTGCCTACATTCATTCATTCAATCGTATTTATTTAGAGCTTACTGTGTGCAGAGCACTGTACTAAGCACTTGGGAAAGCACAATAGAGACATGAAAGAAAGACAAAGACAAACCTCACCCGCAACTGTCTCTATATGTTGCCAACTTGTACTTTCCAAGCACTTAGTACAATGCTCTGCACACAGTAAGCGCTCAATAAATATGATTGATTGATTGATCCTACCTCTGGCCTGGAACGCCCTTCCTCCTCCTATTAGATAGATAATTGCTCTCCCCAACATCAAAACCTTATTGAAAGCACATCTCCTCCAAGAAGCCTTCCCTGACCAAGCCCTCCTCTCCTCTTCTCCCACTCCCTTCTGCGCCACTCTTACTTGCTCCTCCATTCATCCTCCCTCCCATCCCCACAGCACATACATCTATATCTGTAGTTGATTTAGCTATCTATTTGTTTATATTAATGTCCATCTCCCCCTCTAGACTGTGAGCTCGTTGTGGTCAGGAATGAGTCTGCTGTTATATTGTACTTCCCCAAGCACTTAATACAGTGCTTTGCACACAGTAAGCCCTCAATAAATATGGCTGAATGAATGAAAGACTGAATGAATTAAGCCACACTGCTGCTCATTACCATTAGATGATAATAATAATAATGTTGGCATTTGTTAAGCGCTTACTATGTGTGAAGCACTGTTCTAAGCGCTGATGATAAGATACTGGAGGGCAAGGATGAAGTCTTTTATTCTATTATTCTTTCCCAAGCACTATGTAGCAAGTACTTAGTGGCCAGCTGACGCTCACTAAACACTACTTATTGAGTGAAAGGTGTAGGGAGGTAGGGTAAGGGTGGCACCTCTTTTACCAAACTAGCCGGGGCCCTGTGTGGAAGGGGTGGCAGTGGCAGTTCGACCTGTGTAATCCTCACAATTCCCTCTTAGAGTCCTGCGTGGCAGGAATGTTGTGGGGACATGCAGGGGGAAGAGGGGATGAGGTTCTCGGGATCACTGGAGGGAGAAGCCTCCTCTTTCTAATAATAATAATAGTAATAATAATGATAATAGTAATAATAATAGTATTTGTTAAGTACTTACTACTACTACACGAAGCAGCGTGGCTCAGTGGAAAGAGCAAGGGCTTTGGAGTCAGAGGTCACAGGTTCAAATCCCAGCTCTGCCAATAGTCAGCTGTGTGACTTTGGGCAAGTCACTTCACTTCTCTGTGCCTCAGTTACCTTATCTGTAAAATGGGGATTAAGACTGTGAGCCCCCTGTGGGACAACCTGTTTGCCTTGTAATCTCCCCAGTGCTTAGAACAGTGCTTTGCACATAGTAAGTGCTTAATAAATGCCATTATCATTATTATTATTCATTCAATCATATTTATTGGGCGCTTACTGTGTGCAGAGCACTGTACTAAGCGCTTGGGAAGTACAATTTGGAAACATATAAAGACGGTCCCTACCCAACAGCAGGCTCACTGTGTGCAGAGCACCATACTAAGCGCTTGGGAAGGTATAATTCAACAATAAAGAGTGACTATCTCTGCTCACAATGAGCTCACAGTCTAGAGGGGAGCGAGACAGACATCAAAACAAATAAACAGGCATCGATATAAATAAATAAGTCACTTCACTTCTCTGGGCCTCAGTTCCCTCATCTGTAAAATGGGGATTAAGACTGTGAGCCCCACATGGGGCAACCTGATCACCTTATAACCTCCCCAGTGCTTAGAACAGTGCTTTGCACATAGTAAGCATTTAATAAATGCCATTATTATTATTATTATTACTATGCTTAATATGCTTACTATGCTACTATGCTTATTATGCTATACTTACGATGGGAAGCGGCACAGCGTAGAGCATAGAGCACAAGCCTGAGAGTCTGAAGGTCATGGCTTCTAATCCCAGCTCTGTCACCTGTCTGCTGTGTGGTCTTGGATGAGTCACTTAACTTCTCTGTGCCTCACTTACCTCATCTGCAAAATGGGGATTAAGTCTATAAGTCCCATGTGGGACAACCTGATTACCTTGTATCTACCCCTGCTCTTGGAATAGTGCTAAGTACAGTGCTCTGCATGCAGTAAGCACTCAATAAATATGATTGAATGAACACTCAGCATGTAGTAAGCGCTTAACAAATATCACAATTACTATTATTAAGTGCTTAACAAACAGTACAATTATTATGCACCAAGCACTGCTCTAAGCACTGGGGTAGATACAAGCAAATCAGGTTGTACATAGTCTCTGCACCACCTGGGGCTCAGAGTCTCATCCCCATTTTACAGATGAGGTCAATGAGGCCCGGAGAAGTGAAGTGACTTATTTATTTATATTGTTGCCTGTTTGTTTTAATGTCTGTCTCCCTCCCCTCTAGGCTGTGAGCTCACTGTGAGCAGAGACAGTCATTCTTTATTGTTGAATTGTACCTTCCCAAGAGCTTAGGACGGTGCTCTGCACACAGTAAGTACTTAATAATAATAATAATGGCATTTATTAAGTGCTTACTATGTGCGCTAGGGTGGTTACAAGGTGATCAGGCTGTCCCACGGGGGGCTCACGGTCTTAATCCCCATTTTACAGATGAGGTAACCGAGGCCCAGAGAAGTGAAGTGACTTGCCCAAAATCACACAGCTGACAATTGGCGGAGTGGGGATTTGAACTCATGACCTCTGACTCCAAAGCCCGTGCTCTTTCCACTGCGCCACGCTGCTTCATAAATACTTAATAAACGCAATTGAATGAATGACTTGCCCAAGGTCACACAGCAGACAAGTGGAGGAGGCAGGACTGGAACCCTTGACCTCAGCATCCCCTCTCACCAGGCCGGGTTGGCATTTCTGGGCTGCCCCTGAGCAGAACCGAACAGGGGAGCTCCTCGGCGGTGGCCCGTGGCCAGAGACAGGCCTGGGGCTGAGCCCCGCCAGCTGTCCCACGCTTTCTCGGCCTCCCGCCGTCAAGGGCCGCAGGAACCACACCTGGAAAGCATTAGGCCTGGGAGAAGAAGCTAGCCCCGGCCTGCCCCCGGACAGTGGGGATAGAAAGACCGGCCTGGGCCTTGTTTTGACTACTTCAAACCGGGCCGGTTTTGTGCCCCAAGAACAGGGAGCCCCGACTCCATTTCCACGGCAGCCCCCGTCCCAGCCCCCCAAGGCTCTCTGTTCCCTTTTCCCGCTTTTCCCTCCAGCCTCCCCGGACTCCGCACCCGCACAGCACCCGCCAGAAGAAGTGGGTGGAAGATTGAGGCTAATAATAATAACAATTATGGTATTAACTTTGGGCAAGTCACTTAACTTCTCTGTGCCTCAGTTCCCTCATCCGCAAAATGGGGATTAAAACTGTGAGCCCCCCCGTGGGACAACTTGATCACCTTGTAACCTCCCCAGCGCTTAGAACAGTGCTTTGCACATAGCGCTTAACAAATACCATCATTATTATCATTATTATTATTAAGCGCTTACTATGTGCCAGGCACTGTACTAATAATGATGGCATTTGATAAGTCTGTGAGCCCACTGTTGGGTAGGGACTGTCTCTATATGTTGCCAATTTGTACTTCCCAAGCGCTTAGTACAGTGTTCTGCACATAGTAAGCGCTCAATAAATACGATTGATGATGATGATGATGATGATAAGCGCTTACTATGTGCAAAGCACTGTTCTAAGCACTGGGGAGGTTCCAAGGTGATCAGGTTGTCCCACATGGGGCTCACAGTCTTAGTCCCCATTTTCCAGATGAGGGAACTGAGGCACAGAGAAGTTAAGTGACTTGCCCGAAGTCACAGAGCTGACAGTTGGCAGAGCTAGGGTTTGAACCCATGACCCCTGACTCCAAAGCCCGGGCTCTTTCCACTGAGCCACACTGCTTTTCCTACTAGGTACTAGGCACTGGGGTGGATACAAAGCAAATCGGGTTGGACACAGTCCCTGTCCCACATGGGGCTCACAATCTCAATCCCCAGATGAGGTAATTGAGGCACAGAGAAGTGGAGTGATTTGCCCAAGGTCACACGGCAAACAAGTGGTGGAGGTAGGATTAGAACCCATGATTTTCTGATTCCCAAACCCGTGCTCTAGCCCCTATGCCATAGTGCTTCTCGGCTGAGGCAGCAGTGCCCGGGCTCCCCGGGTGGGTGCACAGGGGCTGCCCGGACAGCAGCCAACAGAGCTGAGCTGGAGTTGTGCCCCTGCTTGCCCCAGTAATAATAATAAAATAATTATGGTATTTGTTATACATTTACTATGTGCCAGGCACTGTCCTAAGTACTGGGGTGGAGACAATAAATTGGGTTGGACGCAGTCCCTGTCTCATGAGGGACAGTCTCAATTTGTTCTGATGATTTTGACACCTGTCTACATGCTTTGGTTTTTTGTCCGTCTCCCCCTTCTAGACTGTGAGCCCATTGTTGGGTAGGGACCGTCCCTACAGGTTGCTGACTTGTACTTCCCAAGCGCTTAGTACAGTGCTCTGCACACAGTAAGTGCTCAATGAGCAGCGCTGCTGAGAAGCAGTGTGGCTCAGTGGAAGGAGCACGGGCTTTTGAGTCAGAGGTCGCGGGTTCAAATCCCGGCTCTGCCAACTGTCAGCTGTGTGACTTTGGGCAAGCCAGTTAATCAATCAATCAATCAATCGTATTTATTGAGCGCTTACTGTGTGCAGAGCACTGTACTAAGCGTTTGGGAAGTACAAGTTGGCAACAGTTAACTTCTCTGTGCCTCAGTTCCCTCCTCTGTAAAATGGGGGTTAAGACCGTGAGCTCCCCGTGGGACAACCTGATCATCTCGTAACCTCCCCAGCGCTTAGAACAGTGCTTTGCACATAGTAAGCGCTTAATAAATGCCATTATTATAAATACGATGAATGAATGAATTCCCATTTTACAGATGAGGTATCTGAGGTGCAGAGAAGAAAAGTGACATGCCCAAGGTCACACAACAGACAGGGGTGGAGCAGGATTAGAACCCATAGCCTTCCGACTCTCAGGCCCCTGCTCTATCCACTATGCCATGCTGCTTCTTTAGCCAAGGGAGCCCTGATTGCCCCCACCCACGAGGGGCTGAGAAGGGATGAATGGGGGAAGGCAGGGGGGATGGGAGGGGTCGGCCACTGAGGCAGACCCCCACTCCAAGAGGCCGGCGCTGAAAGTTTTACAGGCTTTTACTGTGGAGACTACGCAGTTCAGGTGGAGGGGTAGCCCACCCTCCTCTCCTCTCCTCCCCTCCTTTCCCCTGCCCAGCTCAGACTCAGGAACAAGATTAGCCTTTTCGCCCCAGACCCCCGACCCCCTCTCCCGTCTCCTTTCCTTTCCCCTCGCACTTCAGTTCACACACCAAATGGCCCCCTCCCAGACAGCAGCAAGGGTGGCAGATGAAACTGCACACCCCCACAAGGGCACAAACACACACCCCCACATACACACACAAATCCTTTCCTCCCTTTACATCTGGCACTGAATTCGGGAGGAGACCACACTGGGCCCGCCTCCTAACCTCAGTCTGCCCGGCCTCAGTTTTCTTCACTTGCAAAATGGGGTCATTAAACTTTTTGGCCCCTCACTCTACTCCCCAGATAGATGTACTTGTAATTTGTAATAGTAATTTGTACTTCCCAAGCACTTAGTACAGTGCTCTGCACATAGTAAGCGCTTAATAAATACGATTGATGATGATGCTGATGATGGAGGCTCCAAAAGGAATAAGAGGGGGGCTCTCCTTGCCATGAAGTTTGGGGACACAGCCTCCTCTCTTCCCAATCCCCCCCTCAACAGATATAGTTATCAGAAGAGAGGTGTGATACATAAAGTAGCATGCATGCATCACTGTCTTGTCCCTGGAGCTATTCTCTTAAAATAGCCCGGTAAATAAGTCTGTGTGGACAATTGGCCTGTCCATACAGTTTCCTGGCAGCCACCACAGATAATGTTTATTTTTAGTTACAATAATACCTTAAATTCCTAGAGTTTTGCCGTTGAAGAGCTCCAAGCTATGACCACATTTGTTCTTCCACTATCCTTGAGAGGGGGGTGGCTATTATTCTTATTTTATAGATGCAGAAACTAAGGCCCAGAAGTGAAATTCCTACGAAGGTCACAGGGCATGTTACTGACAAAGCTGGAACTACAGCCCGAGTCCCACTTGTAGCTAATGCTTATGCTTTGTTTTTTCTTGATGGTGTCTGTTAAGCCCTTACTAGGTGCCAGACACTGCACTAAGCACTGGCGCAGATGCAAGACAATCACGTCAGGCACAGTCCGTGTCCCACACGGCTCACCGTCTTAATCTCCATTTTTCAGAGGTAACTGAGGCGCAGAGAAGTAAAGGACTCGGCCAGGTTCACATAGAAGACATGTGGTGGAGCCAGGATTAGAACCCAGGTTCTCAGACTGTGAGGCCCATTTTCTTTTCACTAGGCCACACTGCTGCTTCTCCCGGATGACCCGGCGTTGGGGATCCCCCAGATCCAGGAGGGCTCCGTCACTTCCGAAGCGGGAGGAAATCAGGCGGCCTCCTAACCCATCCCACCCTTGGGGCCGGAACGAGCAGGAGGGCAGCAGGGGTAGAGGGCTCACTGGCTGGCTGGGCGCTCCCTCAGCAGACGGCTCAGGGAGAGTTTAGGGGGTAGGGTGGTGGCAGGGGAGAGGGGCCTAGCTACAGGAAACTGGATCCTCCCTCAGGATGACCTGCCCTGCCCCACCTCACACACACCCCTGTCTGTCACTCTGAGCTGCGTGAGCTTCCTCCCTCACTAAATCTGTGGGTGATGAGGTGAGCCTAGTGAGTCGGGAGACTTTAAGGCCGGACTGGGGGCTCCCCCACAGTCGTGAGGGGCCGGATGTCATCGTCCTCCCCTCCTCCTACACCCCCAGCAGATGGTGAGCCCCTCCAGTTCGGGACAGTGGGCTCTGGTTTGTGTCAGGCCTGAGAGGCGGGCAGTGGCGGTGGGGGGGGCGAGGGGGATGATTTATGGGAGTGACCCCCATCCCCCACCACGGGAAGCCCTCCGCCTCCCTCCCTGACTCCCGCCTTTCCTCCTCCCCAGTCTGCTGGCTCAGTTTTCCACGGAGCCGGGACCCCCCTGGGCCCAGGGGCACAGGGCCAAAAACAACACAGGACTGGTTCCCCCCACTCCCACCTCCTCCCTGTCCTTCCCTCCACTTGCTCACACGCCCTGCTTGCACTCCCGCCCCTTCTCTCCCTGTCTCTGGCCTTCTCCCCAGCCCCCTCGCCTCTCCCCTCCATCTCGGCTGAAGCTAAAAGGAATGACTTGGGATCCTCGTTCCCTCCTCCCCTTCCTCCCTCTTCTCCCCCTCCTCCCCAGCGAGCTGGGGGTTAGAACAGCTATGTCCAACCCTGGCACCCAGCCCTACGGCTGTGCAAAGTGTTTCCCACCCCACCTCCCCAGGCAGAGCCTCCATGCCAAGCTCTCCTAGTTCCCTTAGTTTTCCTAGCTTTCCTAGCTCTCTTAGCTTTCCTGGCTCTTCTAGCTCTCCTAACTCTCTAAGCTCTATTCAATTCCATCATAATTACTGCATGCTTACTGTGTGCAGAGCACTATACTAAGCGCCTGGGAGAGTACAATACAACAATGAACAGACACATTCCCGGCCTACAGTGAGCTTACGGTCTGGAGGGGGAGACAGACATAAATATAAATAAATAAATTGCAGATATGGACATAAATGCTGTGGGGCTGGAAACGGGGGGATGAATGAAGGTAGCCCAGTCAGGGCGGTGCAGAAGGGAAAGGAGAAGAGGAAAGGAGGGCTTAGTCAGGGAAGGCCTCTTGGGAAGGGATATGCCTCCTATTCGTCTTTGAAGGGGGAGAGATTAATTGTCTGTCTGATATGAAAAGGGAGGGCATTCCAGGCCAGAGGTAGGATGTGGGTGAGAGGTTGGCGCGATAAGACGAGAGAGAGGTACAGTGAGAAAGCTAGAATTAGAGGAGCAAAGTGTGTGGGCTAGGTTGTAGAAGGAGAGAAGTGAAATGAGTTAGAAAGGGGCAAGGTGACTGAGTGCTTTAAAGCCAGTGGAGAGGGTTTTTGTCTGATGCCGTGGTAGATGAGAAACCATTGGAATTTCTTGAAGAACCATAGGTCTCCTAGCTTTTTTAGCTCTCCTAGCTTTCCGAGCTCTCTTAGCTCTTCTATTTCTGCTGTGTCCAAAGAGTTCCTCACTGTCAACCCTCCCTCAGATGAGGCAGGTTACCTGCCTTGCTCTTTCCGCCTCTTTGGGGTGTCTGTGTCTAGGTCTCCTCTACCACCTGTCCCCCACCGTGGACTGGGATGGACTTACTCTAGCCCAGAGAATGCTGGAGGCCCTTTTGGGACCTTGCTGGGGTGGGGAGACGGGGGAGGGTCAGACCATGTCAAAGAAGGGGTGAGCTGGGGTGAGCTGAACCAGGCTCTGGACCTGATGGCCCTGCCCCTGGGTGTGGGAGCCCCTAATAATAATAACTGTGGTATTTGCTAAGTGCTTACTACGTTTCGGACACTATACTAAGCATTGGGGTGGATAAAAGCAAATCAGGTGGGACGCGGTCCCTGTCCCACATGGGGCTCACAGTCTTAATCTCCATTTTACAGATGATGTAACTGAGGCGCAGAGAAGTGAACTGATTTGCCCAAGGCCACACAGCAGACAAGTGATCTTCTTGAGAAGCAGCATGGTTCAGTGGAAAGAGCATAGGCTTGGGAGTCAGAGGTCATGGGTTCGAATCCCGGCTCCACCACTTGTCAGCTGTTTGACCTTGGGCAAGTCACTTAACTTCTCTGGGCCTCAGTTCCCTCTTCTGTAAAATGGGGATTAAGACTGTGATCCCCCTGTGGGACAACCTTGATCACCTTGTATCCCCCCCAGCGCTTAGAACAGTGCTTGGGACATAGTAAGCGCTTAACAAATACCATCATCATTATTATTATAGTAAGCATTTAACAAATACCACCATTATTATTATCTTCTGACTCCCAGCTCCATGCTCTATCCACTTCACCATGCTGCTTCCCGATAATTATGGCATTTGTTAGCGCTTACGATGTGCCAGGCCACTGTTCTAAGGGCTGGGGTAGATACAAGATAATGGGGTATCCTTCAGCCTACCATTCACTCAGCAAGTTGTGGCCCCAACCATCCTGTAGCATACAGCTCCAATCTGGTCAGGCCCCTGGGGGACCTTTCCCCAGGGGGACTATTTCCAAAATCTCCTACCCACACACCTCTTCGCCCTTGCCGGGACCGGGAGGGAGTGGAGACGAGGAAGGGCCGGTCCTCAGATCTAGGAAGCTTTGCTCTAGCCGTTGGCTTAGAGTGTGTTTGAGGAGCAGAGTCCAGACAGAGTCCAGGGCAGCCAGCAGTGAAGAGAGGGTCAAGAGGGGTCAGTGAGGGAGAGACAGGGGTCAGAGGTGAGGGACTGAACACTAGCACCGCTTCTTCCCAGCCGGGTCCTGCAGGGGCCAGAAAAGCTTCTCCCTTCCCCCCCACCCCTTTAAGCCCCTCACTCTTTTAGCTGTGTCCAGAGAGGGCTATGACCCCGAACGTCCCCAAGAAGACTCAGACCTTCATTGATCCCTTGACCCCAAGTCAAGCGGCTGGACCTCTATGTGTCAGAAACCAACTTCGTTCCGAGACTCTGCCGGGGTCACTGGCTGACCACTGTCTAGACGGCCCCTCCACTCCCCCACCTCAGCCCCCTTGCCTCCCACTCTCCAAAGCCCCACTCTGCTCTCTTTCCCCCCCCGCCCCCATTGCTCTCAGCCTCCGGCTACTGGATCTTCCCTCCATCCTCTCAGGTCAGGGGGTGACCCAGGGTGACCCCGAGCTGCCTCCTCTCCAGGCACAGCAGCTGCTTTGATTTCTGCCTCTCCAGTCTCTGCCTCCTCGCTCACATCCTGCGGACCCCTCCATGGGATCCAGAGCCTTCCGAGTGATGAGGCCCTGGCCTGCCCATGGGGTGGGAAGCCTGGGCTCAGGAGGGGATCAAAGTGGGAGTCTGGGGGTGGGGTGGGGGGGCAAGTGGGTCCTCAGAGCAGGTGAAAGTATCAGCCAGTAAATTTCTGAGTCTGTAGAGGAAGTGTCACGGTGTACTGGAGAGATCATGAGGCACAGCAGACAAGTGGCAGAGCTGGGATTGGAACCCATAACCTTCCAACTCTCTCATGAGGCCTGAGAGTTGCAACATGAGTTGCCAACTTGTACTTCCCAAGAGCTTAGTACAGTGCTCTGCACACAGTAAGCACTCAATAAATGTGATTGATTGATTGATTGATTGTGTCCTTGGGGAATTCACTTCACTGTGCCTCAGTTACCTCATCTGTAAAATGGGGATTAAGACGGTGAGCCTCATGCGGGACAGGGACTGCGTCCAACCCGATTTGCTTGTACCCACCCCGCCGTATAGTAAAGCAGCATGGCTCAGTGGAAAGAGCCCGGGCTTTGGAGTCAGAGGTCGTGGGTTCAAATCCTGGCTCTGGCAATTGTCAGCTGTGTGACTTTGGGCAAGTCACTTAACTTCTCTGTGCCTCAGTTACCTCATCTGGAAAATGGGGATTAAGACCATGAGCCCCCTGTGGGACAACCTGTTCACCTTGTAACCTCGCCAATGCTTACAGCAGTGCTTTGCACATAGTAAGCGCTTAATAAATGCCATCATCATCATAAAGGGTCTGGCACATAGTAAGCACTTAACAAATGCCACTTGTCTTGTTTTGCCTTATGCTGTCAAGTTATCTCTGACCCATAGCGACTCCATGGACACATCTCTCCCAGAACACCCCACCTCAATCTGCTATCATTCTGGTAGTGGATCCACAGATTTTCTTGGTAAAAAATACAGAAGTGGTTTAGCATTGTCACCTTCCACGCAATAAACCCGAGTCTCCGCCTTCGACTCTCTCCCAAGCTGCTGCTACCCAGCACAGGTAACAAATACCACAGTTTTGTGTCTAAGGCCTAAATTTTAGAGCTCCTGAGTACAGCGAGTCACAGAAATGAGGGTGGAGGATGGACGACGGAGTCCCTGAGCAGGAGAGGCACTGGATGAGGGAAAAGAGGGGGAGAGACAACAGGGGCTGGAAAACAGTGCCAGGTCCCGGTCTGGATAACCTTGTAATCCCCAGTTTCGGGGATTCCTCCCTCCCCCTCCCCACTAAGACTGAAGAATTGTCAAAGAGTCCAGAGAGCTTTGATGGAAGAGTCCTCATTTCTCCCAAAAAGAGGAATAATAAAAGAAATGGTATGACCAGCCACAGGAAGCAGCGTAGCTCAGTGGAAGGAGCACGGGCTTGGGAGTCAGAGGTCATGGGTTCTAATCCCGGCTCGGCCAATTGTCAGCTGTGTGACTTTGGGCACGTCACTTAACTTCTCTGGGCCTCAGCTGCCTCATCTGGAAAATGGGGATTAAGACTGTGGGCCCCATGTGGGACAACCTGATTACCTTGTATCCCCCCCAGCGCTTAGAACAGTGTGGCTCGGTGGAAAGAGCCTGGGCTTTGGAGTCAGAGGTCATGGGTTCAAATCCCAGCTCTGCCAATTGTCATCTGTGTGACTTTGGGCAAGTCACTTAACTTCTCTGGGCCTCAGTTACCTCATCTGGGAAATGGGGATGAAGACTGTGAGCCCTCAGTGGGACAACTTGATCAACTTGTATCCTCCCCAGTGCTTAGAACAGTGCTTTGCACATAGTAAGCACTTAATAAATGCCATTAGTAGTAGTAGTAATAGTAAGCGCTTAAGAAATGCCATCATCATTATTATTATTATTATTAGGAAAGACTTGAGTTAAACTTCAGGAATAACTTCCCCATTGTTGTGAGACACCACCTTCCCAGTAGATCTTTTAAAGCTGGAAAGATGCCCATTGTCTAAGATGTCTGAGGGACAATATTGCCTGGGGCAGGGATTGGATATCAATCGGTTGTATTTATTGAGTGCTTACTGTGTGCAGAGCACTGTACTAAGCGATTTGGGAAGTACAAGTTGACAACATAGAGACAGTCCCTACCCAACAACAGGTTCACAGTCTAGAAAGAGGAGGCAGACAACAAAACCAAACATGTGGACAGGTGTCAAAACTGTTAAAATAAATAGAATTACAGGTATATGCACATCATTAACAAAATAAAGTAGTAAATATATACAATAAATAGGGTAATAAATCTGTACAAAAGTAGTAAATATATACAAGTACAATAAATAGGGTAATAAATCTGTACAAATATATACAAATGCTGTGGGGAGGGGATGGAGGTAGGGCTGGGGGGATGGGGAGGAGGAAATATAAAAGGGGGCTCAGTCTGGGAAGGCCTCTTGGAGAAGGTGAGCTCTCAGTAGGGTTTTGAAGGGAGGAAGAGAGCTAGCTTGGCGGATGTGCGGAGGGAGGGCATTCCAGGACAGGGGGAGGATGGCGGGACAGGCGAGAATGAGGTACAGTGAGGAGGAGAGCGGCAGAGGAATGGACTTAGGGAGAGGAAGGAAAGGGAGGGGAGGGTGAGATGGGGTCAAGACCCCGTCCCCCACCAGGCAAGGCAGATGACTGTCTTCTTCCGTTTAGACTGCAAGCTTGTTGTGGACAGGGACTGTGTCCGTTTGTTATTAATAATAATTGTGGTATTTGTTAAGTGCTTTCTATGTGCCAAACACCATTCTAAGCACTGGGTTAGATCCAAGATAATCAGGTTGTCCCATGTGGGGATCACAGTCTTAATTCCGATTTTACAGATGAGGTAGCTGAGGCGCAGAGAAGTTAAGCAGCTTCCCCAAAGTCAAACAGCAGGCAAGTGGAGGAGCCAGGATTAGAACCCGTGTCCTCTGAATCCCAAGCCCGTGCTGTTGCCGCTAAGCCATGCCGCTTCATATTGTACTTTCCCGAGCTCTTAGTATAGTGCTCTGCACACAGTAAGTGCTCGATAAATACGACTGGATGAATGAATGTTCCTGAACAAGGAGAAAGAAGTCCTTCCCTCTGTGGTCCACGTGCCTGTGGCGAATATTCTTTCAGGGTAGATGAATGATTTTTCCACCTCCACCCCTTCCCAGGAATCTCATCCCAGTTCCCCAGGGTCTCCCCCGGGAGTTGGGGAGACAGATAGGGGCCATCCAGGCCCAAGCCTGAGGTCAAGTCCCAGGCCGAGTGCAGGATCCCTCTCTTTCTCCCCCACCCTGAGATGAAAGACCCCCCAGGGGGAGAGTTTGGCTGGGATTTTCCTGGCAGGACTCTTCTCCTACCCCCCACCCACGCCCCCCACCCATTTCTGGCCAGAGCCCAGGGCTGCTGGAGGGATGCTGCAAGGGCCTGGGAAGGGAGTTGGGGCAGGATGGGGTGCAGGGAGAGAATTCACCTCTTTGTTCCCCGGAGCCCCCTCTCCATCCTTGCCCCCAGAGGGCCGAGTCAGGCCAATTTGTTCAGAGAACCGGCTCTGGTTTCATAGCCTCATTTGAATGATTTCCAACCCGAATTCCTGCCTCCTCTCTTTCAAAAGTGCCTCTGCCTTCCCCCTGCCCACCCCCCTCCCCCCGGCCTCCACCCGGGGTAGGCGAAGGAGAGGCGGGGTCCTCACCTCCTCTCTCCCTCACCGGATTCGCCCCAACCGGGCAGTCCCCTGTCCCAATCAATCAATCAATCGTATTTATTGAGCGCTTACTGTGTGCAGAGCACTGCACTAGGCGCTTATGTGTATTCTTCCACAGTCTGGGATGGATCTGAAGCACCTGGGAGCGAGACTAGCATTCAGAGCTTTGTAAGGACCACCCCTTGAACTACCCCAGATTGCCACAGGGCAGCACCAGGCAGGGAAACTGAGGCAGACCAATGGGTGGGACCGGCCCTGGGGAGGACTGGAGGTTGGGTCTGGAAAAGAGGCAGGGACTCCACCAGGCCCCCTCTTCCCTCGACTCCCAGAGGGCCCTGTCTGCCTCCCCAGCATCTCAGCCTCCAGGCTATGCCCCTGGCTCAGGCCCACCCCAAGGCCTTGCCAATTCTGGACTTTGGGCAACTACCCCCACCCTCCCCACAAACAGATCCTCCACAGATTCTGCCGAGGCAGCTGCCAGGCCCAGACCGGGCCCAGGCCTCCACCTCAGACCCATCCCCAGTTCCAGGAAGCAGCATGGCTTCATTCATTTATTCAATCATATTTATTGAGCGCTTACTGCGTGCAGAGCACTCTACTAAGCACTTGGGAAGTACGAGTCGGCAACATATAGCGACGGTCCCTACCCAACAACGGGCTTAATGGAAAGAGCACAGGCTTGGCAGTCAGAGGACATGGGTCCTAATCCTGGCTCCACCACTCGTCTGCTCTGTGACCTTGGGCAGGCTGTTTCACTTCTCTGTGCCTCAGCTACTGCATCTGTAAAATGGGGATGAAGACTGTGAGTCCCACATTTGACAACCCGATTACCTCGCATCTACCCCCAGCGCTTAGAAGAGTGCCTGGCACGTAGTGAGCGCTTAACAAATACTACTAGAGAAGCAGTGTGGCTCAGTGAAAGGGAGCACGGGCTTTGGAGTCAGAGGTCATGGGTTCAAATTCCGGCTCTGCCAATTGCCAGCTGTGTGACTTTGGGCAAGCCACTTCTCTGGGCCTCAATACCCTCGTCTATAAAATGGGATGAAGACTGTGAGCCCTCTGTGGGACAACCTGATCACTTTGTAACCTCCCCAGTGCTTAGAACAGTGCCTTGCACATAGTAAGCGCTTAATAAATGTTGTTGTTGTTATTATTATTATTATTGTTGTTATTATTATTATTATTATTATTATCTAGGGCCCAATCCCAGCTTCAGTTCCAGCCCCACAGCCCTGGCCCCAGCCAAACTCAGGACCCTGCTTTATTCCTAGCCTCAGTTCCAGGCCAGCCCCAGTCCCCGCCCCACTGGCCCCAGGCCCACCCCAGGCCTGCAAGCTGGGCCTGTCTGTCTTCTCACAGAGCGAAGCCTCCCTCCCCGGCTTCCTCTCTCTCTGATGTCCCTCTGGCACTGCCCCATCTCTGACCCTGTCAACATGAAGAGGTTCTCCGGCCAAGGAGACTACAGCCCCTCTGCTATGGAATGAGGGTGTATGTGTGCGGGGGTGTTTCTGGCTGTCTCCCCTCCAGGCCCTCATACCCCCGGCTCACCCTCTGCCAGGGCTGACCGGGGGCAGGTGCCCCCACTCGCTCCTTCAGACGGAGGCACTCCCGTCTCCTGTGGTCATCTGCCTCCTGGCATTTCAGGGGTTCCCGGATGGCCCCGTTAGCTCACGTTACTGAAACAGTCGGGGCCGGGCTCTGCGTGCGGACAAGTTGAGAAGATGCCAGAGCCTTTGAGAACCTTTTGAGGAGAAACTGTGGGTCCTCTTGTTTTCCTAAAGAGGATCAGAGGGGCCAGGACTGTCCCTCTCCTGCTCAGAACCTGGCATTCCAGGACCCAGAGCCCTCTGCTCCAGGAAGAGAACTGGCCGTTGCCTCGACACCCTCCACCTTTCCCCCATCCTCCTCACATTCATTCATTCATTCACTCAATCGTATTTATTGAGCACTTACTGTGTGCAGAGCACTGGACTAAGCGCTTGGGAAGTACAAGTTGACAACATATAGAGACGGGCCCTACCCAACAACGGGCTCTTGAGCCTGGTATACCCCAAGGACCATGTCCTCCTATCCCCCAACACTGATCCAGTTGACCTTGAGCAGTGGGTCATAATAATAAAGATAGTAATTATTATAGTATGTGTTAAGCACTTACTATGTGCCAAGCATTGTTCTAAACCCTGGGGTATATACAACGTAATCAGGTTGTCCCAAGTAGGGCTCACAGACTTCATTGCAGACTTATGTTGCAAACTTGTACTTCCCAAGCGCTTAGTACAGTGCTCTGCACACAGTAAGCGCTCAATAAATACGATTGATGATGATCCCCCTTTTACAGATGAGGTAACTGAGGCACAGAGAATAATAATAATAATGGCATTTATTAAGTGCTTACTATGTGCAAAGTACTGTTCTAAGCACTGGGGAGGTTACAAGGTGAGCAGGTTGTCTCATGGGGGGCTCACAGTTTTAATCCGCATTTTAGATGAGGAGACTGAGGCCCAGAGAAGTTAAGTGACTTGCCCAAGGTCACACAGCAGACAAAAGGCAGAGCCGGGATTAGAACCCACAACCTCTGACTCCCAAGCCCGGGCTCTTTCCACTAACAACCCCCAGGCCCAGCCCCCGGGTTCCCCCGTCTCATCCATCCAGCTTCAAGTGTGACTCCTTCTCATGCTCTTCCCCTCTGTAGACTGTAAGCTCATTGTGGGCAGGGAATGTGTCTGTTTATTGTTGGTTTGTACCAGTACCCAGTAAGCGCTCAATAAATACAACTGATTGAACGAATGAATGAAGTGCTGCTTTCATGCTGCGGCCCCTGGCCTGGAGCCCGGAGAGGGCGGAGCATGGGATGGGATGGCGTGGAAAAATAGGGGCTCTCCTGGGGGGTGCCATGAGGAGACAGATGACACGCAAACCACAAGCAGCCTACAGCCAGCCCAGCCCAGAGCCGCTCCAGCCCCTCTGAGGAACTGACCCTGTCCACCGCTGCTCTGTCAGAGACTCCAGGGGTCCAGCGTCCACCAGCTAAAGTTGTCCTGCAGCTGGACGCTGCCCCAGGGCGACAGCGGGAGACCCCACAGATGGACGGGCGGGCGGAGAGACCCTCTGAAATCTACCCACCGTGGCCTGGGCCCTAAGGGTGGGGACCAGGGACAGAGAGAGCAGGGACCACTAATAATAATAATAATGATGATGATGGTGGTATCTGTTAAGCGCTTATTATGTGCCAACCACTATTCTAAGCACTGGGGTAGATACAAGGTAATCATGTTGTCCTACTCTTAATCCCCATTTTACAGATGAGGTAACTGAGGCCCAGAGAAGTGAAGTAACTTGCCCATGGCCACAAAGCAGACCAGTCGGGGAGTGGGGATTAGAGCTCATGTCCTTCCTACTCCCAGGCCCGAGCTCTATCCACTAAGCCATGCTGCTTCTAGAGATTACTGAACAGAAATCGGATACGGGGGCAGGGGACTTGTGGCCCTGATCCTCGGCATTGTCCCCAGGCCCCGCCCCTAGGCCACTCAATGCTCAGGGGGCCATCTCATTGCTCAGGAATCACAGGAAGCAAAACCTGGGCTGTGGTGGGACATCTGTCATCCCGAAGAGGAGGGTTCTTCTCTGTCACATTCATTCATTCATTCAATCGTATTTGTTGAGCGCTTACTGCGTGCAGAGCACTGTACTAAACATGCAACCAACCTTCACCCAGCCAGGCTACACTCCCCCACCAAACAACAGGCCCTAGGGGAAAGAGCCCTGGACTGGGAGTCAGTGGAACTGGGTCCTAATTCCAGCTCTGCCTCTTCCTTGCTGTGTAAACTTGGGCAATTCACTTAATTTGTCTGCGGCCTAAATTTCCTCATTCTGAAAAATTGGAATTAAATATCTGTCAGTCATATTTATTGAGGACTTGCTGTGTGCAGGGCACTGTACTAAGCACTTGGGAGAGCACAATATAACAATATAATAGATACATTCTCTGCTCATAGCAAGTTTACAGTCTATCCTCCTTCCCCGCTTGGAATGTAAGCCCCATGTAGGAGGCCTTCCCAGATTGAGCCCCCTTTTTCCTCTCTTCCTCCCCATCCCCCCTGCCCTACCTCTTTCCCCTCCCCACAGCACCTGTATATATGTTTGTACAGATTTATTACTCCATTTATTTTACTTGTACATATTTACTATTCTATTTATTTTGTTAATGATGTGTATCTAGCTTTATTTCTATTTATTCTGGTGACACCTGTCCACATGTTTTGTTTTGTTCTCTGTCTCCCCCTTCTAAACTGTGAGCCCATTGTTGGGTAGGGACCGTCTCTATATGTTGCCGACGTACTTCCCAAGTGCTTGGTACAGTGCTCTGCACACAGTAGGAGCTCACTAAATGCAATTGAGTTAATGAATGCTTTGACCTGGTTATCTCGTATCTATCCCAGTGTTTAGTAGAGTGCTTTGTACATAGTAAGTGCTTAATAAATACTATTATTATTATCTTCACAATTCTCTCTTCTTCCCATCTTCCAAATCCCCTGCCCCCTCTTATCCGAGGAAAGGAATTGTTGAACCCCTGTCCCTCTATACCCAAGACCCCCCCTACTCCCCATCACCCACACCACCTCTGTGCTGCTCCTCAGTCACCCAAGGCCCTCACCCCATCATTCACACCGTTTCTATGCCTCCCCTCTTCTTCCCACCCCCCATAACCCGCACCTGCTCTGCATTGGCGGCCTTCAAATATTCATTTCTTCTTTCTGGTTCATTCGGGCACCCTGAGCATCCCCTTCCAGTTCATTCGGGCATCCTGCACCACAAGTCTTCATGGGGGTGGAGGTGCAGACCTGAGGGACTCCCTGGAGTGGCAACTACCCAAATTTCTCCCTGATTTCTGCTTCCATCCCAACCCAGAGCCCCCTGTTCCCTCACCCCACTTCGGCCCTGCCCCTTCTCTGTGTGCACTGCACGGCTGAATGAGGACAGCGGGGGCCCGAGAGCCTCTACAGACCCTCCCACCCACCGACCACCCCTTCCTTCTACCCCTCGTTCCCCTCTCCATCCCCCCCATCTTCCCTCCTTCTCTTCCCCACAGCACCTGTATATATGTTTGTACATATTTATTACTCTATTTATTTATTCATTTTACTTGTTCATATCTGTTCTATTTATTTTGCTAGATGTTTGGTTTTGTTCTCTGTCTCCCCCTTTTAGACTGTGAGCCCACTGTTGGGTAGGGACTGTCTCTATATGTTGCCAACTTGTACTTCCCAAGCACTTAGTACAGTGCTCTGCACACAGTAAGCGCTCAGTAAATACGATTGATTGATTGATTGATTGACCAGCACTCCACATCTGGCACCAACGCTTCAGCCAGCACCCGGCTCGTCCCAGCCGTGGCCTCTCACAGACGGAATTTGGTCCCATACTGATCTGTCCTTGCTCAGAAGTTAGGACACATTCCCCCACCCCCCATCTTCCCCCTGTTGTCCCCCTGCCCTGCCCCTGTCCCCCAGGGCCCTTGAAGTAGCCAGGGCCTGTCATCAGGTCTACAGGACACCATTCCCACCCTCACCTCTGCAAGTGGGAGGAGAAGTCTGGAGTCTCCCTTATCCCAGCTACAGATCGGTCTGTTTTTAAGCGAGCAGCATTAGAAGTTGCTATCCTCTTTCCTCTCTGAGTGCAACCACTGAAGGCAAAACAGGCTGGGAAAGCTCCCCACAGTGGGAAAGGAGTGAAGGGCTGAGTGAGTCCTGGGTCCCAAGAGCCAATAGTACCTATCAGGTGCTTACTGTGTGAGGAGCATTCTACTAAGCGCTGGGAAAGAACACACAGGTGGAAATTAGATATGACGCAGCAGGGACTCACAATCTAAAAATAAAAAGGGGAAGAGAGAGGACTGGTGACAGATGCATAAAGAGAGATGAAACAAAACACAAAGATCCGGCACCGTTGCTTCAACCAGCAGGAAACGGGGGATTCATCAGGCTGACTGACAGGACCGAACAATCATTCCCTCAATCCACAGTACACTCTGAGCGCTCACTCTGTGCAGAGCTCTGTGCTAATCACCTTCTGCCTGGCTTTGCTGTGACCTAGCTGCAGTCACTATTCAGGGCTAAGATTTGCCCGGCAAAGCCAGGGAGGGACAGGGAAAAGGTACCTGCAGTCCTGGGAGACACAGAGAGCAATTTTTGGCCTAGAATCCCCACACGGTGTAGTGGCTAGAGCTCGGGAAGAAGGTCGTGGGTTCTAATCCCAGCTCCATCACTTAGCTGTTGTGTGAACTAAGGCATGTTGATGTCTCTTTACTTGTTTTGATGTCTGTCTCCCCGCTTCTAGACTAAGCCTGGTGTGGGCAGGGATTGTCTCTCTTTATTGCTGAATTGTACTTCCCAAGCGCTTAGTACAGTGCTCTGCACACAGTAAGTGCTCAATAAATACGATTGAATGAATGAATGAGTAAATGAAGTCACTTCACTTCTCTGCTTCAGTTATCTCATCTGTAAAATGGGGATTGAGCCTGTAAGCCCCACTTGGGACAGGGACTGTGTCCAAGCAGATTTGCTTGTATCCACCCCAGTGCTTAGCACAGTGCCTGGCATGGAGTAAGTGCTTAACAAATACCACAATTATTATTATTATTATTATTATTACTCCTACATTGCTGTCCTTGTCCCATAAAGGGAGACCTGAGCAGAGGGTGGAGGACAGAGAAGCTATGCCTGGAAGATGGGCAGGAGGCTGCCAAGAGCTCAGTGAGTGTAGTGCTTTGCATGCAGTAAGTGCTCAATTAATACCTTTGATTGATTTAAGGGAGGGAAGGGAGGTCAGGGAAGGGAGCAACAGATGAGAGGAGGGGCACTTGCTGAATCCCAGAGTCCCGATCCCTGGATCCTGAGGGCAAGGAAAGTTGGGATTAGGGAATTAAGCTGGTCCCTGCTGCCCCAGGGGATTTGCCCCAGGCCCCAACCTGATGGTTCAGGAGAATTTTAAGATGCTGCTGCTACTGCAGCTTGCTTTCTAGGGAGCTAACAGCTACAGAGACCCACAGGGTAAACACAGCCAGCCTGTTGAGAAGACCAGACCGTCTGAGCCGAGCAGAGAGGAGGGAAACAGAGAGGGAGGGAGGGAGGGACTGGAAAAGGATGGACAGAGGGAGGGGAGAAGGAGGAATAGAGGGAGGGGAAGAAGGAAGGAGGGAGGGAAGGAGGGGGGAGGGAGGGACAGAGAGGGGAGAGGGGAGGGGAAGGAAGGAAGGAGGAAGGAGGAAGGGAGGGAGGAAAGGAAAGAAGGAGGAGGGAAGGGGTGGATGGGAAGGAAGGAAGGGAAAAAGAATGGGGAGGGAGAGAGGAAAGTGGGAAGGAAGGGAAGGAAGGAGGGAGGAAAGCAAGGAATGGGGTAGAGGGAATGAGGGAGGGAAGGAGGGAGGGAGGGAGGGAAGGAGGGAAGAGAGAGCGGGCAGGGATAGTACTTTTCAGAGACACGGATTGTACACTGAGCTCTCCATCCTAATTCTATGTGGTCATTGGGGAGGGGAGGGCATGGATTGATAGCTGAGATTCACAGGGAACCAAAATCCCATTTTAACCCATAGAATCATCCTCCTTCTTCCTCACCATGATTTTTTCCCCAGGGTTGAAGAGCAAAAGAGAACACAGGCTGGGTTGAATTCCTTTCCCTACCCCTGTCCCCTGTCCCTTTCAGTGGGAGGTGCAGATGAGTAGATTAATGGAGAAGCAACGGGGCCCAGTAGAAAGTCAGGAGTCCTGAGTTCTAACCCCTGCTGTGTGATCCTGAGAAGCAGCATGGCTCAGTGGAAAGAGCACGGACTTTGGAATCTGAGGCCATGGGTTCAAATTCCGGCTCTGCCAATTGTCAGCTGTGTGACTTTGGACAACTCATTTAACTTCTCTGTGCCTCAGTGCATGTGTAAAATGGGGATTAAGACTGTGAGCCCCCCCGTGGGACAACCTGATCACCTTGTAACCTCCCCAGTGCTTAGAACAGTGCTTTGCACATAGTAAGCACTTAATAAATGTCATTATTATTATTATCTTGGGTAAGTCACTTCACTAGGACTCAATTTCCTCATCTATAAAATGGGGTAAAAAATCCTTGTTCTCCTATCCTTTAGATTGTGAGCCCCACGTGGGACAGGGACTGTGTCTGAACTGATTGTATTGTATCCAACCCAACACTTAGTATGCTGCTTGGCACACAGTAATCACTTAACAAATATCATATAGATAATAATAATAATAACATGCAGCATAATAAACTTTTTACCTTCAGCTTTAAAGCACTTAATCTCACTCCCTCCTATTTTACCTCCCCGATTTCCTACTACTATTCAGCCCAGAAGCTTCACTCCTCTAATGCTACCTTACTCATTGAACGAGATCTCATCTATCTTACTGCTGACCCTTGATCCTCGACCTCCTCCTGGCTTAGATCTCTCTCCCCCTCCATTTAACACAGTCCATCATTCTCCCTTCTTTTAAAGCCTTATTAAAAAATCACATCTCCTCCAAGAGAAGCAGCCTAGCATAATGGAAAGAGAACAGTCCTGGGAGTCAGAGGACCTGGGTTCTAATCCCAGCTCCACCGCTTACCTGCTGTAGGACCTTGGGCAAATCACTTAACTTCTCTGTGCCTCAGTGTCTCATGTTCCTACTTAGTCTGTGGGACAGGAGCTGTGTCTGAGCGGATGAGGCATGGCTCAGTGGAAAGAGCACGGGTTTTGGAGTCAGAGGTCATGGGTTCAAATCCCGGCTCTGCCACTTGTCAGCTGTGTGACTTTGGGCAAGTCACTTCACTTCTCTGGGCCTCAGTTACCTCATCTGTAAAATGGGGATTAAGGCTGTGAGCCCCGCGTGAGACAACCTGATCACCTTGTAACCTCCCCAGCGCTTAGAACAGTGCTTTGCACATAGTAAGTGCTTAATAAATGCCACCATTATTATTATTACCCCAGGGCTTAGTACAGTGCTTGGCACATAGGAAGCATTTAACAAGTACCACAATTACTGTTACCTCTTCTTCTGGAGGCTGCTGGGGGCTAGTCCCCACCTCAAATCAAGTCAGTCAGTCAATCATATTCATTATTATTATTAATAATAATGATGGCATTTGTTGAGCGCTTACTTATCTTAATTATGTTGCCAACTTGTACTTCCCAAGCACTTAGTGCAGTGCTCTGCACACAGTAAGCGCTCAGCGTGGCTCCGTGGAAAGAGCCCGGGCTTTGGAGTCAGAGGTCATGGGTTCAAATCCCGGCTCTGCCGCTTGTCAGCTGTGTGACTTTGGGCAAGTCACTTCACTTCTCTGTGCCTCAGTTACCTCATCTGTAAAATGGGGATTGATTGTGAGCCCCACATGGGACAACCTGATCACCTTGTATCCTCCCCAGAGCTTAGAACAGTGCTTGGCACATAGTAAGCACTTAACAAATACCAAAATTATTATTATTATTAATAAATACGATTGAATGAATGAATGAATGAATACTATGTGCCAAGTACTGTTCTACGCACAGGGGTAGATTCAAGGTAAGCATGTTGTCCCACATGGGGCTCGCAGTCTTAATCTCCATTTTCCAGAAGAGGTAACTGAGGCACAGAGAAGTGAAGTGGCTTGCCCAAGGTCACACAGCTGACAAGCCTCTGACTCCCAAGTCCATTCTCTTTCCACTAAACCATGCTGCTTTGAGTGCCTACTTTGTGCAGAGCACTGTACTAAGCACTTGGAAGAACAGATACAACACACACATCCCCTATCTACAACAAATTTACAGTCTAGTCTTACAGTTGCATTTATTGAATTATAAGTGCTTTGCACATAGTAAGTGCTTAATAAATGCCATCATTATTATATAGCTATAATGCTATTTGTTCTGACGATTTTGACACCTGTCTGCATGTTTTTGTTTTGTTGTCTGTCTCCCCCTTCTAGACTGTGAGCCTCTTCTTGGGTAGGGACCGTCTCTGTATGTTGCCGACTTGTCCCAAGTGCTTAGTACAGTGCTCTGCACACAGTAAGCACTCAATAAATACAATTGAATGAATGAATAATAATAATGGTGGTATTTGTTAAGTACTTACTATGTGCCAAGCACTGTCCTAAGCACTGGGGTTGATACAAGGTAATCAGGTTGTCCCATGTGGGGCTCACAGTCTTCATCCCCATTTTACAGATGAGGGAAATGAGGCACAGAGAAGTTAAGTGACTTGTCCAAGGTCACACAGAAGACAAGTAGCGGAGTTGGGATTAGAACCCATGACCTCTGACTCCCAAGCCCGTGCTCTTTCCACTGAGCCACGCTGCTTCTAGAGGTTCTACTTTGTAGCCCAGGTACACCTGTTCCCCCTTGATTCCCTCAACTAATAATAATTATGATGGCATTTGTTAAGCACTTACTACTAATAATAATAATAATGGCATTTATTAAGTGCTTACTATGTGCAAAGCACTGTTCTAAGCACTGGGGAGCTTACAAGGTGATCAGGTTGTCCCATGGGGGGCTCACAGTCTAAATCCCCATTTTACAGGTAACTGAGGCCCAGAGAAGTTAAGTGACTTGCCCAAACTCACACAGCTGGCAAGTGGCGGAGCCGGGATTTGAACCCATGACCTCTGATTCCAAAGCCCAGGCTCTTTCCACTGAGCCATGCTGCTTCCCTATGTACCGAGCACTGTTCTAAGCACCGGGGTTGATACAGTGTGATCAGGTTGTCCCCCATGGGGCTCACAGGCTTAATCCCCATTTCACAGATGAGGTAACTGGGGCACAGAGAAGTCAGGTGACTTGCCCAAAGTCTCTAGACCTTAAGCTAGAGAAGCAGCGTGGCTCAGTGGGAAAGAGCCCGGGCTTTGGAGTCAGAGGTCATGGGTTCAAATCCCGGCTCCACCACTCGTCAGCTGTGTGACTTTGGGCAAGTCACTTCACTTCTCTGGGCCTCAGTTCCTTCATCTGTAAAATGGGGATGAAGACTGTGAGCCCCACATGGGACAACCTGATCACCTTGTAAATTCCCCAGTGCTTAGAACAGTGCTCTGCACATAGTAAGCGCTTAATAAATGCCATTATTATTATTATTAAGCTTGTCCTGTAGACTGTAAACTAGTTGTGGGCAGGGAATGTGTCTGTTATATATACTAAGTGTTATACCAAGCACTTCGTAAGGTGCTCTGCACACAGTAAGCACTCAAGAAATACGATGGATTGCCTGAATGACTGAGATCCATCCCGCCCCTTGGATTTCCGAGGCCTTGTCTCCTGTCAACTCCTGAGCTTCAGCTTTTGCCCTGGGGCGGGGGAAAGGAAGGCAGCCACGGCCTCCCAGACTGAAACCTCTGGGATGGGTGTGTCCCACCATATACCCCATGCTCTGGATCCCACTCATAATAATAACTGTGGTGCACTTGCTCTGTGCCAAGCCCTATAAAAAACACAAGGTAATCAAGTCAGACACAGTCCCTGTCCCACACGGAGCTCCTAATTTATGGGGAAGGGAGAATAGGGATTTACCAGGGATTTCATTTCCCTCTTACGGATGAAGAAGCCGAGGCACAGAGGTCACACAGCAGACAAGTGATAGAACCGGGATCAGAACCCAGTTTCCCTGACCCCCAGCCCAGTGCTCTTTCATCATCATCATCAATCATATTTATTGAGCGCTTACTATGTGCAGAGCACTGTACTAAGCGCTTGGGAAGTACAGATTGGCAACATATAGAGACAGTCCCTACCCAACAGTGGGCTCACGGTCTAAAAGGGGGAGACAGAGAACAAAACCAAACATACTAACCAAATAAAATAAATAGAACAGATATGTACAAATAAAATAAATAAATAAATAGAGTAATAAATATGTACAAACATATATACATATATACAGGTGCTGTGGGGAAGGGAAGGAGGTAAGATGGCGGGGATGGAGACTAGGCCAGGCTGATTCTCACAGCTGCCACTACTCCAAGGCCTCCTTCCCAAACACAAATCTTCCCACGCAAGGAGACCCAGGGAATGCGGGCAGCACCAACCTCCGTCCACCCGCTCGCCCCCGCTTCCCCCCATCCGGAATGAGGCAGGCACCATCCCCTCCCCAGCCCCCTCCTCGCCATCAGGGTCAGGGCAGGAACCTCTGGGCTGACGTCAGCGGCAGGCTTCCAGCCAGCTCCCGCGTCTGTTTTCATTCCTGCTCTGTGAGACGGGAATAATTAATGAGAACCAGAGAGGGGAGGGGAGGGGGAATAAGAGATGGAGCAAGGTGGGACTGGGGGGGATGGCTAAGAGGGAGGAAAGGTCCAGTTTGCCCGTCGTGGGCCTGGACCAGTTCCTGGCGAGCCTTGTGGCCCCTGGCCAAACACGGATGGACAGTGACTCCGCTGAGCTCCATCCTCATCCCCTTCAACGAGAAGCAGCATGGCCCAGTGGATAGAGCATGGGTCCGGGAGTTGAAAGGACCCGGGTTCTAATCTCAGCTCGGCCACTTGTCTCCTGTGTGACCCTGTCTCCCGTGCCTCAGTTACCTCATCTGTAAAAGGGGGATTAGGACTGTGAGCCCCACATGGGACAGGGACTGTGTCCAACCTGATTAGCTTGGACACAAGCTAATTCCATCCCCCCCCACCTTACCTCCTTCCCTTCCCCACAGCACCTGTATATATGTTTGTACATATTTATTACTCTATTTATTTATTTATTTTACTTGTACATATCTATTCTACTTATTTTATTTTGTTAATATGTTTGGCTTCGTTCTCTGTCTCCCCCTTCTAGACTGTGAGCCCACTGTTGGGTAGGGACCGTCTCTATATGTTGCCAACTTGTACTTCCCAAGTGCTTAGTACAGTGCTATGCACACAGTAAGCACTCAAGAAATACGATTAATTGATTGATTGATTGATCTGCTTCTAGACTGTGAGCCCACTGTTGGGTAGGGACCATCTCTATATGTTGCCAACTTGTACTTCCCAAGTGCTTAGTACAGTGCTCTGCACACAGTGAGCGATCAATAAATACAATTGAATGAATCTGCCCTGTCACTTGGTATAGCGTCTGGCACATAGGAAGCGCTTAACAAATGCCATTAAAAAAAAATCGATCAATCAGTTCAATCGGTGGTATTTATTGAGCTTTTATTGTGTGCAGTGTACTGAAAACTTGGGAGAGGACGATGTTATTGAGTTGGTAGAGATGAACTTGGCTCTCAGGGAACTTACAGTCTAGGCAGGGAGGTAGGCAATAAAATCAATTACAGATAAGGGAAATGACAGAGGAAGGATATATGCCCAGCTCATACACTCCGCTCCTCTGCCACTAACCTCCTCACTGTGCCTTTTTCTCGCCTGTCCCGCCGTCGACCCCCGGCCCACGTCCTCCCCCTGGCCTGGAATGCCCTCCCTCTGCCCATCCGCCAAACTAGCTCTCTTCCTCCCTTCAAAGCGCTACTGAGAGCTCACCTCCTCCAGGAAGCCTTCCCAGACTGAACCCTTCTTTTCCTCTTCTCCTCCCCTCCTCATCATTCATTCATTCATTCATTCAATCATATTTATTGAGTGCTTACTGTGTGCAAAGCACTGTACTAAGCGCTTGGGAAGTCCAAGTTGGCAACATATAGAGACGGTCCCTACCCAACAGTGGGCTCACAGTCTAGAAGGAGGAGACAGAGAACAAAACAAAACATATTAACAAAATAAAGTAAGTAGAATAAATATGTACAAGTAAAATAAATAAATAAATAGGGTAATAAAGACGTACAAACATATATACATATATACAGGTGTTGTGGGGAAGAGAAGGAGGTAAGACGCGGGGGATGGAGAGGGGGAGGAGGGGGAGAGGAAGGAGGGGGCAGAGGCCCCCCTCTGCCCTACCCCCTTCTCCTCCCTACAGCACTTGTATTTGTACCTATTTATTACTCTATTTTATTTGTACATATTTACTATATTTATTTTATTAATGATGTGCATATAGCTATAATTCTATTTATTCTGATCATCATCATCATCATCATCAATCGTATTTATTGAGCGCTTACTGTGTGCAGAGCGCTGTACTAAGCACTTGGGAAGTACAAGTTGGCAACATATAGAGACAGTCATTAACAGCTATCTACTTGTTTTGTTTTGTTGTCCATCTCTCCCTTGTAGACTGTGAGCCCATTGTTGGGTAGGGACCGTCTCTATATGTTGCCAATTTGTACTTCCCAAGTGCTTAGTCCAGTGCTCTGCACTCAGTAAGCGCTCAATAAATACGATTGAATGAATGAGTGAATGAATGAATGAATGAATGAATGAATGGAGATACACATAAGTGGGACTGGGTTGGAGATGAGTATCAAAGTACTTAAGGGGTACACATCCGAGAGCAAAGGTGATGTAGAGAGGAGGGCCAATAGCGTGGGGAAATGAGAAGTTAGTCAGGCAAGGTTTCTTGGAGAAGATATGATTTTAGTAGGGCTTTGAAGTTGGGGAGAAGAGTGATCTGTCAGATATGAAAAGGGAGGGAATTTCAGGCAGTTGGGGTGGGGGGTGGGGGGGGGGGGCGGTCAATGGCTAGAGAGCCAGGGAAGCAACATGGCTCAGTGGCAAGAGCCCGGGCTTTGGAGTCAGAGGTCGCGGGTTCAAATCCCGGCTCTGCGAACTGTCAGCTGTGTGACTTTGGGCAAGTCACTTCACTCTTCTGGGCCTCAGTTCCCTCATCTGTAAAATGGGGTTGAAGACTGTGAGCCCCCCGTGGAGCAACCTGATCACCTTATATCCTCCCCAGCGCTTAGAACAGTGCTTTGCACATAGTAAGTGCTTAACAAATGCCATCATCATCGTCATTATTATTATTATTAGATGGAAAACAAGGGCAGTGAGTAGGTTGGTGTTAGAGTGAATTGTGCTGGCTGAGTTATAATGGAAAAGAAGTTAGCTAGGAGGGAGATAGCTGACTGAATGTATTAAAATCAATAGGGAAGAGTTTTCTGCTTGCTTTTAAATTCATTCATTCACTCATTCAATCGTATTTATTGAGTGCTTACTGTGTGCAGAGCACTGTACTAAGTGCTTGGGAAGTACAAATAATAATGATGGCATTTGTTATGCACTTACTGAGTGCCAAGCACTGTTCTAAGCACTGGGGGGATACAAGGTGATCAGAGCCACATGGGGCTCACAGTCTTCATCCCCATTTTACAGATGAGGGAACTGAGGCCTAGAGAAGTTAAGTGACTTGCCCAAAGTCACACAGAAGACAAGTGGCGGAGTTGGGATTAGAACCCATGACCTCTGACTCCCAAGCCTGTGCTCTTTCCACTGAGCTACGTTGCTTCAAAAGATGGATGGACAACCACTGGAGGTTTCTGAGGAGAGATGCACAATACTTTAAAAAAAAAATGATCCTGGAAGCAGACTAAAGTACAGACTGGAGATGGGAGAGGCTGGAGGAAAGGAGGTCAGCAAGGCGACTGAGTGCTTAATAAATAGCATGATTACTTTTGCATCCAGGAGACACCCAACAAATTCAGCGCTTAGAGCAGTGTTTTGCACATAGTAAGCACTTAACAAATGCCATTATTATTATTATTATTATTATTATTATTATTATTATTATTATTACCAGAGATGAGGATGTCCTCTCACCCTCTTGGGAGGATCCATTGCAGTGGGAGGGGCAGCCCCTGCCAGTGGCTGGAGCTAGGAGTGAGTGCCCCTCCCCTGCAAATCCCCCCATTAGGGCAAGGTGGATTTGTGTGTGTGTGTGTGTGTGTTGTGGAGAGGAAGGGACATTGCCCAACAATGTCTCTCATTCCAGAATCACCGCATCACCGGGCAGGACACATATTTAATCTGTCTATTCTTCCTTCACAACATCGCTAAAATCCACCCTTTCCTCTCCACCCAACCATCTGCTATGCTGATCATATCTAGCCTCAACTAACACATCCACCTGCTTGCTCACCTCCCAGTCTCCCGTCTCTCCCGATTTTAGTCCCTACTGCTGCCCGGATCGTTTTTCCAGTCAGTCCATGTTTCCCCACTCCTCAAGAATCCCCAGTGGTTGCCCATCTACCTCCACATCAAACAGAAAATCCTTACCATCTGCTTTAATGCACTCAATCACTTTGCTCCCTCCCATCTTACCTTGCTAATTTCCTACTTCATTCATTTAGTCATATTGAGCGCTTACTGTGTGCAGAGCACTGTACTAAGCGCTTGGGAAGTACAAGTCGGCAACATATAGAGAAGCAGCGTGGCTCAGTGGAAAGAGCCCGGGCTTTGGAGTCAGAGGTCATGGGTTCAAATACCAGCTCCTCCAGTTGTCAGCTGTGTGACTTTGGGCAAGTCACTTCACTTCTCTGTGCCTCAGTTCCCTCATCTAGAAAATGGGGGTGAAGACTGTGAGCCCCTGCGGGACAACCTGATCACCTTGTAACCTCCCCAGTGCTTAGAACAGTGCTTTGCACATAGCAAGCGCTTAATAAATGCCATCATTATTATTATTATTATTATATAGAGACGGTCCCTACCCAACAACGGGCTCACAGTCTAGAAGGGGGAGACAGACAACAAAACAAAACATGTAGACAGGTGTCAAAATCCTCAGAACAAATAGAATTAAAGCTAGACACACATCATTAACAAAATAAATAGAATAGTAGATATGTACAAGTAAAATAAATACAGTAATAAATCTGAACAAATATATATACAAGTGCTGTGGGGAGGGGAAGGAGGTAGGATGGGAGGGATGGGGAGGAGGAGAGGAAAAAAGGGGCTCAGTCTGGGAAGCCCAAACCAGCCCTCACACTTTGCCCCTTTAATGCCAACCTACTCACTGCACCTCAATCTCATTCATTCATTCATTCAATCGCATTTATTGAGCACTTACTGCATGCAGAGCACTGGACTAAGCGCTTGGGAAGTACAGGTTGGCAACATATAGAGACAGTCCCTACCCAACAGCGGGCTCACAGTCTAGAAGGGGGAGACAGACAACAAAACAAAACATATTAACAAAGTAAAATAAATAGAATAGTAAATATGTACAAGTAAAATAAAATAAAGTAAAATAAATAGAGTGATAAATCTGAACAAATATATATACAAGTGCTGTGGGGAGTGCTTGCCACCAACCTCTTGTCCATGTCCTCTCTCTGTCCTTCCATAAATGCCAGACCACTACTCTCCCAAACTTCAGAGCCTTATTACGGAAGGCTTATTTACTGAGCACTTACTATTCATTCATTCAATCATATTTATTGAGCGCTTATTGTGTGCAGAGCACTGTACTAAGCGCTTTGTGGTACAATACCACAAAGTTGGTAGGTACATTTCCTGCCCACTCATAACTCCTCCAAGTGGCCTTCCTGGACTAATCCCTCATTTCCCCTATTCCCTTCTGTAATAATAATAATAATAATAATGGCATTTAGTAATTGCTTACTATGTGCAAAGCACTGTACTAAGCGCTGGGGAGGTTACAAGGCGATCAGGTTGTCCCACAGGGGGCTCACAGTCTTAATCCCCATTTTTACAGATGAGGTAACTGAGGCACAGAGAAGTTAAGTGCCTTGCCCAAAGTCACACAGCTGACAACTGGTGGAGCCGGGATTCGAACCCATGACCTCTGACTCCAAAGCCCGGGCTCTTTCCACTGAGCCACGCTGCTTCCCCTATCTGTATCATCCTTGTACTTGGAATTGTACTCTTCAGGCACTTGATATTCATCCCTCCCTCAGCCCCCAGAGCACTTGTCCATATCCATAATTTATTTTAATGTTTGTCTTCCTCTCTAGACTGTAAACTCCCTGAGGGCAAGGAACATGTATTGCATTCTTCCAAGCACTTAGTGGGATGCTCTGTACATTGACTGAGTGAAAGGATTGTAGGCTGAACTGGGAGGGGAGAGAATAATAATAATTATGGTACTTGCTAAGTGCTCACTATGTGCCAAGCACTGTTCTAAATGCTGGGGTAGAGACAAAGCAATCAGGTTGTCCCATGTGGGGCTCACAGTCTTAATCCCCGTTTTACAGATGAGATAACTGAGGCAAAGAGAAGTTAAGTCGCTTGTCCAAGGTCACACAGCAGACAGGTGGTGAAGCCGGGATTAGAATCCACATTCTCTGACTCCCAAGACCAAACTCTTTCCAGTAATAATAATAATGATGATGGAATTTGTTAAGTGCTTACTATGTCCTAAGGTCTGGGGGGATACAAGGTGATCAGGTCGCCCCACAGGGGGGCTCACAGTCTTAATCCCCATTTTCCAGATGAGGTAACTGAGGCCCAGTGAAGTGAAGTGACTTGCCCAAAGTCACACAGCTGACAATTGGCAGAGCTGGGATTTGAACCCATGACCTCAGACTCCAAAGCCCAGGCTCTTTCCATCGAGCCACTCTGCTTCTCTAGAGAGAAAACCTGAGCAGGGCTCCTGGCCAGATACAGGTCGGAACCTTCACCTTCATCCCCGTGGATCTTCAGGACCCAAAATGTCCCCTCTGGCTGGCTCTTGGGGCACCCTCAATCAATCAATCAATCAATCGCATTTATTAAGCGCTTACTGTGTGCAGAGCACTGTACTAAGCGCTTGGGAAGTACAAGTTGGCAACATATAGAGACAGTCCCTACCCAACAGTGGGCTCACATTCTAAAAGTCAGTCAGTCAGTGGTATTTATTGAGCTCTCACTCTGTGCAGAGCAATGCTCAAAGCTCTTCAGACAGTACACTACAACGCTTCATGCCCACTAGGATTTTATAGTCTAGAGCCAAGTTCCTCCCTTCTTGCCCTGCGGAGCTGAGAGTAGAGGAGGAGGAGAGGGAGACTCCTAGGATCCGACAAGTCATAGCCTAATGATGGATAGGCCTTCCCACCCCGCTCCTCTATTTATTTTATTTTGTTAATATGTTTTGTTTTGTCATCTGTCTCCCCCCTTCTAGACTGTGAGCCCACTGGTGGGTAGGGGCCATCTCTGTATGTTGCCGACTGAACCCAGACTGAGCCCCTTCCTTCCTCTCCCCCTCGTTCCCTCTCCATCCCCCCCATCTTACCTCCTTCCCTTCCCCACAGCACCTGTATATATGTATATATGTTTGTACATATTTTTTACTCTATTTATTTATGTATTTATTTTATTTGTACATATCTATTCTATTTATTTTATTTTGTTAGTATGTTTGGTTTTGTTCTCTGTCTCCCCCTTTTAGACTGTGAGCCCACTGTTGGGTAGGGACTGTCTCTATATGTTGCCAATTTGTACTTCCCAAGCGCTTAGTACAGTGCTCTGCACATAGTAAGCGCTCAATAAATACGATTGATGATGATGATGATGACTTGTATTTCCCAAGCGCTTAGTAGAGTGCTCTGCACACGGTAAGCACTCAATAAATACGATTGAATGAACGAATGGGGGCCTCCAAACAATTCTTGCTTGACTCTTAATCCCCAGGGACCCCAGTTAGGAAATCCCTCAACACCCCCACCCTCAGGCCCCACACCTGGGAAGGATTCAGCTCCTCTCCATAATTCCCTCACCTTCCCTCTCCCCTTCTCCCAAACCTTTCCCTCTGACTCCTCCTGTTCTGTTCACTTTGCTCCCTCCTTGTGACATTCATAGTCAGGAATGATCCTCCTCCCCCTCCCCCACAGCACTTATGTATATATCTGTCATTTGTTTATATTACTGCTGCCAACTTGTACTTCCCAAGCGCTCAGTACAGTGCTCGGCACACAGTAAGCGCTCGATAAATAAGATTGATTGAATGAATGAATGAATAATGTCTCTCTCCCTCTTTAGACTACGAGCTCGCTGTGGGCAGGGAACGTGTCTGTTGTATGTCAAGCGCTTAGTAAATTTAAAAAAAAATGACAGTATTTGTTAAACGCTTATTATGTGCCAAGCACTTTTCTAAGCGCTGGGGTAGATACATGGTAATCAGGTTACCCCACGTGGGGCTCACAGAATGCCCATTTTACAGATGAGGTAACTGAGGTAACTATTCATTTTACTTGTACATATTTACTATTCTATTTATTTTGTTAATTCATTCATTCAATCACATTTATTGAGCGCTTACCGTGTGCAGAGCACTGTACTAAGCTCTTGGGAAGTACAAGTTAATGATGTGTCTATAGCTATAATTCTATTAATTCTGACAATCTTGACACCTGTCTACATGTTTTGTTTTGGTGTCCGTCTCCCCTATCTAGACTGTGAGCCTGTTGTTGGGTAGGGACCCGTTCTATATGTTGCCGACTTGTGCTTCCCAAGCGCTTAGTACAGTGCCCTGCACACAGTAAGCGCTCAAAAGATACGATTGAATGAATGAGGCACAGAGAAGTTAAATGATTTGCCCAAAGTCACACAGCTAAGTGGGATTAGAACCCACGACCTCTGACTCCAGAGCCCGTGCTCTTTCCACCAAGCCATGCTGCTTCTCTAAACCCAGTTAGAACTGAATAAATACAATTGACTGACCTACTGTCCCATAGGTGAGGTGCGAAGGGGGTGCTGACCTCAGAGAAGTAATACATCATCATCATCAATCGTATTTATTGAGCACTTACTATGTGCAGAGCACTGTACTAAGCGCTTGGGAAGTACAAATTGGCAACATATAGAGACAGTCCCTACCCAACAGTGGGCTCACAGTCTAATACACTCAACTTGTACTTCCCAAGCACTTAGTACAGTGCTCTGAAACAGTAAGTGCTCAATAAATACGACTGAATGAAATGAATGAATACATTGGAGAAGCAGCATGTCTCAGTGGAAAGATCCTGGGCTTTGGAGTCAGTGGTCGTGGGTTCAAATCCCGGCTCCACCAATTGTCAGCTGTGTGACCTTGGGCAAGTCAGTCAATCAATCAATCGTATTTATTGAGCGCTTACTGTGTGCAGAGCACTGTACTAAGCGCTTGGGAAGTACAAGTTGGCAACTCACTTAACTTCTCTGTGCCTCAGTTACCTCATCTGTAAAATGGGGGTTGACTGTGAGCCCCCCGTGGGACAATCTGATCACCTTGTATCCCCCCAGTGCTTAGAACAGTGCTTTGCACATAGTAAGTGTTTAATAAATGCCATCATTATCATTATTATTATTCTGGAACAGTCCGGAGCTCACGCAGAGAAGGGTGGGGAAAGAAAAACTATGTTTGGCTGGGGAATTTGGGGATTGGGTAAGGGTGTGTCTGTGGGGCTGGGGAGGGGTAATAATAACAATGATGGCATTTGTTCAGCGCTTACCAAGTGCCAAACACTGTTCTAAGTGCTGGGGTAGATCCGTGGTAATCAGATTGTCCCACTTGGGGCTCACAGTCTTCATCCCCATTTTACAGATGAGGGAACTGAGGCCCAGAGAAGTTAAGTGACTTGCCCAAGGTCACAAAGCTCATAAGTGGTGGAACCGGGATTAGAACCCATGACCTCTGACTCCCAAGCCCGGGCTCTTTCCACTGAGCCACTCTGCTTCCTTGTGGGGTGGGGAGACACTACCCCTCTCAATCAATCAATCAATCAATCAATCGTATTTATTGAGCGCTTACTGTTTGCAGAGCACTGTACTAAGCGCTTGGGAAGTACAAGTTGGCAACACCCCAAACCCCAAACCCCAGAGTTGGTGGTTCCAAGCAATGAGAAACTGAGCTGAGGTGCAAGAGGGCTGCATGTGAGGGGGTGTGCACACACAGGTGTGTGCGCGTATTCATTCATTCATTCATTCAATCGTATTTATTGAGCGCTTACTATGTGCAAAGCACTGTTCTAAGCGCTGGGGGGGGGATACAAGGGGATCAGGTTGTCCCATGTGGGGCTCACAGTCTTAATCCCCATTTTACAGATGAGGGAACTGAGGCCCAGAGAAGTGAAGTGACTTGCCCAAAGTCACACGGCTGACAATTGGCAGAGCTGGAATTCGAACCCATGACCTCTGACTCCAAAGCCGGGCTCTTCTCACTGAGCCACGCGCATATTACACGGAACAGCCTGGTTCAGTGGAAAGAGCACGGGCTTGGAAGTCAAAGGACCTGGGTTCTAATTCCGCTCCGCCACTTGTCCGCTGGGTGACCCACAAGGGATTAGAACCCGTCCTTTGACTCCGTGAGCCCATTGTTGGGTAGGGATTTTCTCTCTCTGTTGCCGAATTGTACTTTCCAAGCACTTAGTGCAGTGTTCTGCACACAGTAGGCGCTCAATAAATACGATTGAATGAATAACAGAAAAGCACAGGTAATTCATACTCATGTGCGTTTACGTACACACACACTCATTGCCCATCCTCATTGCTTAGCTAGCTCTCTTCCTCCCTTCAAGGCCCTACTGAGAGCTCACCTCCTCCAGGAGGCCTTCCCACACTGAGCCCCTTCCTTCCTTCCTCTCCCCCTCGTCCCCCCTCCATCCCCCCATCTTACCTCCTTCCCTTCCCCACAGCACCTGTATATATGTATATATGTCTGTACAGATTTATTACTCTATTTATTTATTTATTTATTTTACTTATACATATCTATTCTATTTATTTTATTTTGTTAGTATGTTTGGTTTTGTTCTCTGTCTCCCCCTTTTAGACTGTGAGCCCACTGTTGGGTAGGGACTGTCTCTATATGTTGCCATCTTGTACTTCCCAAGTGCTTAGTACAGTGCTCTGCACACAGTAAGCGCTCAATAAATACGACTGACTGATTGATTGATTGCTTAGGAGTTAATAATAATAATTTATGGCATTTATGGCATTTCTCATATGGCATATGAGAAGCAGCGTGGCTCAGTGGAAAGAGCCTGGGCTTTGGAGTCAGAGGTCATGGGTTCGAATTCCGGCTCCGCCACATGTCTGTTGTGTGACCTTGGGCACGTCACTTAACTTCTCTGAGCCTCAGTTCCCTCATCTGTAAAACGGGGACTAAGACTGCGAGCCCCACGTGGGACAACCTGATCACCTTGTACCCTCCCCAGTACTTAGAACAGTGCTTTGCACATAGTAAGCGCTTAACAAATGCCATTATTATTATTATTATTATTTGTTAAGCACTTACTATGTCCCAGACACTGTACTAAGCACTGTCATATGTATATATGTTTGAACATATTTATTACTCTATTTACTTATTTTACTTGTACATATTTATTCTATTTATTTCATTTTGTTAATATGTTTTGTTGTCTGTCTCCCCCTTCTAGCCTGTGATTCCGCTGTTGGGTAGGGACCATCTCTATACGTTGCCAACTTGGACTTCCCAAGCGCTTAGTCCAGTGCTCTGCACACAGTAAGCGCTCAATAAATACGATTGAATGAATGAATGACTGACTCCCAAGCCCGTGCTCTTGCCACATGTCTGCTATGTGACTTTGGGCAAGCCCTTTAACTTCTCTGTGCCTCAGTTCCCTCATCTGTAAAATGGGGATTCATTCATTCAGTCGCATTTATTGAGCGCTTACTGTGTGCAGAGCACTGGACTAAGAGCTTAGAAAGTCCAATTCAGCAACAGATAAAGACGGTCCCACCCAACAATGGGCTCACAGTCTAGAAGGGGGTGACAGACAACAAAACAAAACAAGCAGACAGGCGTCAATACCATTAAAATAGATAACTAGTATCTCCCCAGTGCTTAGAACAGTGCTGGGCATATAGTTAGTGCTTAACAAAATACCGTCACTATTATTATTATTACACGTTATTAATAAAATAGAGTCATAAATGTGTACAAATATACACAAGACTGTGAGCCCCAAATAGGACAACTGATGACCTTGTATCTACCCCAGTGCTTAGAACAGTGCTGGGCATATAGTAAACACTTAACAAATACCATCGTTATTATTATTATTACACATCATTAATAAAATAGAGTCATAAATGTGTACAAATATACACATTTACACAGATACACATATAAGACTGTGAGCCCCAAATGGGACAACTGATGACCTTGTATCTACCCCAGTGCTTAGAACAGTGCTTGGCACATAGTAAGCGCTGAACAAATACCATCATTATTGGCTTTGGAGTGGGGGCTTTGGAGTCAGAGGCCGTGGGTTCAAATCCTTGCTCCGCCACTTGTCAGCTGGATGACTTTGGGCAAGTCACGTCACTTCTCTGGGCCTCAGTTCCCTCATCTGGAAAATGGGGATGAAGACTGTGAGCCCCATGTGGGACAATCTGATCACCCTGTATCCTCCCCAGCGCTTAGAACAGTGCTTTGCACGTAGTAAGTGCTTAACAAATACCAAAATTATTATTATTATTAATATCATCATCCTTATTATTATTATTATCTGTAAAATGTGGATGAAGACTGTGAGCCCCATGTGGGACAACCTGATCACCTTGTAACTTCCCCAGAGCTTAGAACAGTGCTTTGCACATAGTAGTGCTTAATAAATGCTGTTGTTGTTATTATTATTATTATTATTATTATTATTATTATTATTATTATTATTATTATTCGCAGTGATTCACGACGTCAGACCCGCACCACCACTGCCAGAAAGAGCTTCGATCCTGGCGGTGTCACTGAGCATCAGGCCTGGGGTCACCCCCATCCCTGCTCCCGCCCCGGGGGTCCAGCGGGGGACGATGTTGTCCCACCGTTTCCCGTGGGAAAGGGGACGGCCACCCGCTATTATTATTATTATTATTATTATTATTATTATTATTATTATATTTGTTAAGCACTTACTATGTGCCAAGCACTGTTCTAAACGCTGGGGGAGATACGTGGTAATCAGATTGTCCCACGTGGGGCTCACAGTCTTCATCTCCATTTTACAGATGGGGAAACTGAGGCCCAGAAAATAATAATAATAATAATAATAATGGCATTTGTTAAGCGCTTAACTATGTGCCAAGCACTGCTCTAATCGCTGGGGGAGATACGTGGTAATCATTGTCCCACGTGGGGCTCACAGTCTTAATCCCCATTTTACAGCTGGGAGAACTGAGGCCCAGAGAATAATAATAATAATAATGGCATTTGTTAAGCGCTTAATTATGTGCCAAGCACTGTTCTAACCGCTGGGGAATATATGTAATAATAATAATAATAATAATGGCATTTGTTAAGTGCTTACTATGTGCAAAGTACTATTCTAAGTGCTGGGGAGGGTAAACAAGGTAATGAGGTTGTCCCATGTGGGGCTCAGTCTTAGTCCCCATTTTACAGATGAGGTAACTGAGGCTCAGAGAAGTTAAGTGACTTACCCAAGGTCACACAGCAGACACATGTGGTGGAGCCATGATTCGAACATATGATCTCTGACTCCAAAGCCCGGGTTCTTTCCACTGAGCCACGCTGCTTCTCCATACGTGGGAATCAGATTGTCCCACGTGGGGCTCACAGTCTTAATCACCATTTTACAGATGGGGGAACTGAGGCCCAGAGAATAAGAATAATAATGGCATTTGCTAAGTGCTTAACTATGTGCAAAGCACTGTTCTAACCACTGAGGGGGGATACAAGGTGATCAGGTTTTCCCACCGGGGGCTCACAGTCTTAATCCCCATTTTACAGGTGAGGAAACTGAGGCCCAGAGAAGTGAAGTGACTAGCCCAAGGTCCCACAGCTGACAAATGGCGGAGGTGGGATTAGAACCCACGACCTCTGACTCCCCAGCACGGGTTCTTGCCCCTGAGCCCCGCTGTTTCTCCTCAAAGAGTGGAGGAATATTCTGCACCAGAGATAGACAATCCTCACCCACCCACGGGCTACCAGTTGGGGAGTCCCTGTCTCCCCTCTCCCGCATACTGGTGGGGGGCACGAATGGCAGGGGGCGGGGCATGGATCAGTGGAAAGAGCCCGGGCTTTGGCGTCAGAGGTCATGGGTTCAAATCCCGCCTCCGCCAACTGTCAGCTGCGTGACTTTGGACAACTCACTTCACTTCTCTGGGCCTCAGTTCCCTCATCTGTAAAATGAGGATGAAGACTGTGAGCCCCCCGTGGGACAACCTGATCACCTTGTAACCTCCCCAGCGCTTAGAACAGTGCTTTGCACATAGTAAGCGCTTAATAAATGCCATTATTAACGTTATTATAACTCACTTCACTTCTCTGGGCCTCAAGTTCCCTCATCTGTAAAATGAGGATGAAGACTGTGAGCCCCCCGTGGGGCAACCTGATCACCTTGTAAGCTCCCCAGCGCTTAGAACGGTGCTTTGCACATAGTAAGCGCTTAATAAATGCCATTATTATTATTATAATAAGTCACTTCATTTCTCTGGACCTCAGTTCCCTCATCTGTAAAATGAGGATGAAGACGGTGAGTCCCCTGTGGGACAACCTGATCACATTGTAACCTCCCCAGCGCTTAGAACGGTGTTTTGCACATAGTAAGCACTTAATAAATGCCATTATTATTATTATTATTATTATTATGTCACTTCACTTCCCTGGGCCTCAGTTCCCTCATCTGTAAAATGAGGATGAAGACTGTGAGCCCCCGTTGGAACAACCTGATCACCTTGTAGCCTCCCAAGCACTTAGAACGGTGTTTTGCACATAGTAAGCACTTAATAAATGCCATTATTATTATTATTATTATTATTATTATTATTATTATTATTATGTCACTTCACTTCCCTGGGCCTCAGTTCCCTCATCTGTAAAATGAGGATGAAGACTGTGAGCCCCCATTGGGACAACCTGATCACCTTGTAGCCTCCTGAGCACTTAGAACGGTGCTTTGCACATAGTAAGCGCTTAATAAATGCCATTATTATTATTAAGTCACTTCACTTCTCTGGGCCTCAGTTCCCTCAGCTGTAAAATGGGGATGAAGACTGTGAGCCCCCGTTGGGACACCCTGATCACCTTGTAACCCCTGCCCCCAGCACTTAGAGCAGTGCTTGGCACATAGTAAGCGCATAATGAATACCATCGTTATTATTATTATTATTATTATTATTATTATTATTCTTCTCGGGCTTGCAGGGGCTTGGGGCTCTGTGTGAGGGGCTTGGGGCTTCATGGGCTGGGTCCCTCCCCACATCCACCAAGCTAGCTCTCTTCCTCCCTTCAAAGCCCTGCTGAGAGCTCACCTCCTCCAGGAGGCCTTCCCACACTCAGCCCCCCTCTTTCCTCTCCCCCTCCTCCCCATCCCCACAGCACCTGTATATATGTATATACGTTTGTACATATTTATTACTCTATTTATTTTATTTGTACATATTTATTCTATTTATTTTATTTTGTTAATATGTTTTGTTTTGTTGTCTGTCTCCCCCTTCTAGACGGTGAGCCCGCTGTTGGGTAGGGACCGTCTCTATATGTTGTCAACCTGTACTTCCAAAGCGCTTGGTACAGTGCTCTGCACACAGTAAGTGCTCAATAAATACGATTGAATGATGAATGAAAGAGCATGGGCCTTGGAGTCAGAGGTCATGGGTTCGAATCCCGTCTCTGCCACATATCTGCTGTGTGACCTTGGGCAAGTCACTTAACTTCTCTGAGCCTCAGTTCCCTCATCTGTAAAATGGGGATTAAGACTGGCCCGTGGGACAACCTGATCACCTTGTATCCCCCCAGAGCTTAGAACAGTGCTTTGCACATAGTAAGCGCTTAACAGATACCATCATCATTATTATTATATATACATATATATGTATATATGTTTGTACATATTTATTATTCATTCATTCATTCAATCGTATTCATGGAGCGCTTACTGTGTGCAGAGCACTGTACTAAGCGCTTGGGAGGTCCAAATCGGCAACATATAGAGACGGTCCCTACCCAACAGCGGGCTCACAGTCTAGAAGGGGGAGACAGACAACAAAACAAAACATATTAACAAAATAAAATAAACATAATAAATATGTACAAATAAAATAAATAGAGCAATAAATATGTACAAACATATATACATATATAAGGTGCTGTGGGGAGGGGTAGGAGGTAAGGCGGGGGGGTAGGGAGGGGAGGAGGGGGAGAGGAAGGAGGGGGCTATTACTCTATTTTACTTGTACATATTTACTATTCTATTCATTTTATTTTGTGAATATGTTTTGTTTTGTTGTCTGTCTCCCCCTTCTAGACTGTGAGCCCGCTGTTGGGTAGGGACCGTCCCTCTCTGTTGCCGACTTGTCCTTCCCAAGCGCTCAGTCCAGTGCTCTGCGCACAGTAAGCGCTCAATAAATACGATTGAATGAATAATGAGTGAATGGTCGGGTCTTGGGGCTCGGGGGCGGGGCTTAGGGGTCGGTGGGCGGGGGAATGTTTGGGGCCGAAGCTGGGATCGGAGGAGCCGGGAATGGGAGAGAGGCCTGGAGCTGATTGGGGGAATAATAATAATAACAACAATAATAATAATAATAATAGCATTTATTAAACGCTTACTATGTGCATAGCACTGTTCTAAGCGCTGGGGAGGTTACAAGGCGATCAGGTTGTCCCCCAGAGGGCTCACAGTCTTAATCCCCATTTTCCAGATGAAGTAACTGAGGCCCAGAGAAGTGAATTGACTTGCCCAAAGCCACACAGCTGACAACTGGCGGAGCCGGGATTTGAACCCATGACCTCTGACTCCAAAGCCCGGGCTCTTTCCGGGAATGTGGGGAGGGGCCCCGAGCTGGGGCCTGGGGAGCCGGGAATAATCATACAAATTATGGTATTAAGCGCTTACTATGCGCCAGGCACTGTACTAGACGCTGGAGTGGACACAAGCGCAGTCCCTGACCCACGTGGGGCTCACAGTCTTTCAATCCCCACTTTACAGATGGGGTAACTGAGGCACAGGGGCCCCTTCTAGACTGGGAGCCCGTTGTTGGGTAGGGATTGTCTCTATGCGTTGCCGAATTGTGCATTCCAAGCGCTTAGTCCAGTGCTCTGCACACAGTAAGCGCTCAATTAATAGGATTCAGTGAATGAATGAATGAATGAATGAATGAATGAATTCCACCCCACCCCCACCCCCATCCCAATCCCATCCCATCCCCTTCTAGGCTGTGAGCCCGTCGTTAATAATAATAATAATAATAATGGCATTTATTAAGCACTTACTATGTGCAAAGCACATAGTTCTAAGCACACTGTTCTAAGCGCTGGAGAGGTTACAAGGTGATCGGGTTGTCCCACAGGGGCTCACAGTCTTCATCCCCATTTTCCAGATGAGGTAACTGAGGCCCAGAGAAGTGAATTGACTTGCCCAAAGCCACACAGCTGACAACTGGCGGAGTCGGGATTTGAACCCATGACCTCTGATTCCAAAACCCGGGCTCTTTCCACAGAGCCACGTCGTTGGGTAGGGACCGTCTCTGTTGCCGAATTGTCCTTCCCAAGCGCTTAGTCCAGTGCTCAGTAAGCGCTCAATAAATGAACGATTGAACCTCCTCCAGGAGGCTTTCCCAGACTGAGCCCCCTCCTTCCTCTCCCCCTCCTCCCCATCCCCCCCTTACCTCCTTCCACTCCCTGCAATCAATCAATCAATCGTATTTATTGAGCGCTTACTGTGTGCAGAGCACTGTACTAAGCGCTTGGGAAGTACAAGCTGGCAACATATAGAGACAGTCCCTACCCAACAGTGGGCTCGCAGTCTAGAAGAGTGAGACAGAGAACAAAAGCAAACATACTAACAAAATAGAATAAATAGGTACAAGTAAAATAAATAAATAGAGTAATAAATATGTAGCACCTGTATATATGTATATATGTTTGTACGTATTTATTACTCTATTTATTTATTTATAATAATAATAATGGCATTTATTAAGCGCTTACTATGTGCAAAGCACTGTTCTAAGCGCTGGGGAGGTTACAAAGTGATCAGGTTGTCCCACGGGGGGCTCACAGTCTTCATCCCCATTTTACAGATGAGGTAACTGAGGCCCAGAGAAGTGAAGTGACTTGCCCAAAGTCACACGGCTGACAAATGGCGGAGCTGGGATGTGAACCCGTCACCTCTGACTTCAAAGCCCGGGCTCTTTCCACTGAGCCACGCTGCTCCTCTTTATTTTCTTGTACATATTTATTTTATTTATTTTATTTTGTTAATATGTTTTGTTGCCTGTCTCCCCCTTCTAGACTGTGAGCCTGCTGTTGGGTAGGGACCGTCTCTATATGTGGCCAACTTGGACTTCCCAAGCGCTTAGTACAGTGCTCTGCACACAGTAAGCGCTCAATAAATACGATTGAATGAATGAATGAATGAATGAATGAATGAATGAATGAATGAATGAATGAAAGTGAAGGGATTTGCGCAGGGTCCCACGGCAAACAAGTGACTGAGCCGGGATTAGTACCCGGGAATGTCGGGGAGGTGGCCGGGAATGTGGGGGAGGGGGCTGGGAATGGGGGAGTCGGGAATGGGGGGGGGGGAAGGGGCCGGGGCTGGGGGAGCCGGGAATGGGGGCGGGGGCCTGGAATGGGGGAGCCGGGAATAGGGGGCCGGGGCTGGAGGAGCCGGGAATGGGGGGAGGGGGCCTGGAATGGGGAGCCGGGAATTGGGCTAAAGGACCGGGAATGGGGTCCGGGAATTGTGTGTGGGGGGGAAGGGGCCAGGGCTGGGGGAGCCGGGAATGGGGGTAGGGGGCCGGGAGAGCCGGGGTGGGATTGGTTCCGAAGGGATCGTCTTTCCACCCGACTTTCCAGGTCCGAAGTGGGGCCGGGGGAGTTTAATGTCCCGCATCCACAGAGCCTCCGGATCCACATCCCTCCTGCCCAAGGCTGGTCCTGGCCCAGGGCGACTCCCCCTGGTACTGAATCCCCATTTTGCCTTCCCACCTCCTCCAGGAGGCCTTCCCACCTCCTCCAGGAGAGCTTCCCAGACTGAGCCCCTTCCTTCCTCTCCCCCTCGTCCCCCTCTCCATCCCCCCATCTTACCACCTTCCCTTCCCCACAGCACCTGTATATGTGTATATATGTCTGTACAGATTTATTACTCTATGTATTTATTTTCCTTGTACATATCTATTCCATTTATTTTATTTTGTTAGTATGTTTGGTTTTGTTCTCTGTCTCCCCTTTTAGACTGTGAGACCACTGTTGGGTAGGGACTGTCTCTATATGTTGCCAACTTGTACTTCCCAAGCACTTAGTACAGTGCTCTGCACACAGTAAGCGCTCAATAAATACGATTGATTGATTGATTGATTGATTTTGCAGGTGAGCAAACCGAGGCCCAGACGTGTTAAGTGATTTGATGGAAGTCAGAGTAGTCCAGTGGCCAAAACCGGGAATAGGACGACCCCAGGTCCTCGAACTCCCAGGCTCGAGCCCTTCCCACTAGGCTGTGGTGCTTTCCTACTTGCTATCCACTGGCCTAAAACGACGGTTTATCCTTACCAGTCATTCAATCGTATTTATTGAACGCTTACTCTGTGCACAACACTGTACTGTGGGGACTGTCTCTACATGTTGCCAACATGTACATCCCAAGCGCTTAGTACAGTGCTCCGCACACAGTAAGCGCTGAGTAAATACGATTGAATGAACGAATGTACTGACCGTTTGGGAGAGCACAATTCAGTCTCGGGAAGCGAGTCTTGCCCCGCTTTCCCCCTAAACTTGTACTTCCCAAGCGCTTAGTACAGTGCTCTGCACACAGTAAGCACTCAATAAACACGATTGAATGAATGAATGTACGAGTCTTGCCCCTCTTTCCCCCTTTCTCTCCCCCTTCTCTCTCCCCCGCTTTCCCTCACCCCACAGCCCTTGTGTATATATCCGCAATTTAATTTATTTGTATTGATGTCTGTTTATAATAACTATTATTATGGTATTTGTTTAGCACTTACTTGATGCCAGGCACTGTTCTAAGCACTGAGGTGGATGCAAGAAAATCGGGTTGGACTCCACCTCAGTCCTACATGGGGCTCACAGTCTCAATCCCCATTTTCCAGATGAGGTCACTGAGGCCCAGAGAAGTGAAATGACTTGCCCGGGGTCACGCAGCAGACAAGTGGCAGAACTGGGATTAGAACCCATGACCTTCTGACTGTCTTGTCCCCTCCCTCTAGCCTGTGAGCTTGCTGTGGGCAGGGATTGCTGCATTGCTATATTGTACCTTCCAAGCACTTAGTACAGTGCTCTATTCAGTCGTATTTATTGAGCGCTTACTGTTGACTAAATGAATGAAAGGGATGGTCACTCTTTGTTGCTGCATTGTACTGTCCCAAATGCTTAGTAGAGTGCTCTGCATACAGTAAGCGGTCAATAAATACGATTGAATGACTAAATTCATTCATTCAATCGTATTTATTGAGCTCTTACTGTTAACTAAATGAATGAAAGGGATAGGCACTCTTTGTTGCTGTATTGTACTGTCCCAAACGCTTAGTACAGTGCTCTGCACACAGTAAGTGCTCAATAACTATGATTGAGTGACTGAATGAATGAAATAATAATAATAATAATGGCATTTCTTAAGCACTTACTATGTGCAAAGCACTGTTCTAAGCGCTGGGGAGGTTACCAGGTGATCAGGTTGTCCCACACGAGGCTCACAGTCTTAATCCCCATTTTACAGATGAGGGAACTAAGGCACAGAGAGGAATGCTCACTCTGTTGCTGTATTGTAATAATAATAATAATAATAATGATGGTATTTGTTAAGCACGTACTATGTGTGAAACACTGTTCTAAGCACTGGGGGGATACAAATAATAATAATAATGGCATTTATTAAGCACTTACTATGTCCAAAGCACTGTTCCAAGCGCTGGGGAGATTACAAGGTGATCAAGTTGTCCCACGTGGGGCTCACAGTCTTAATCCCCATTTCACAGATGAGGGAACTGAGGCACAGAGAAGTTAAATGACTTACCCAAAGTCACACAGCTGACAAATGGTGGAGCAGGGATTAATAACGATGACATTTGTGAAGCCCTTATTATGTGCAAAGCACTGTCCTAAGCGCCGAACCCATGACCTCTGACCCAAGCCCGTACTCTTTCCACTGAGCCACGCTGCTTCTGCTGTACCGTCCCAAGCGCTCTGCTCTGCCCACAGTAAGCGCTCAATAAATAGGATTGACTGAAATGAATGAATGACTCCGCAGGGCTGTAGCTGACTCATTCATTCATTCAATCGTATTTATTGAGCACTTACTGTGTGCGGAGCACTGTACTAAGCGCTTGGGAAGGACAAATAGGCAACACTTAGAGACAGTCCTCCTCTGAGGGGGAAATACTAAGGCGCTGAGGGGACCCGGCGGGGAAGGAAGCAGGGAGAAATGCTCCCAGTGCTCTCGGAGTCAGAGGCCCCTAGAGATTGTCCTTGGGGGGTGGGTGGAGAAGAGATGCTCTCTTTGGGTTCAGGGCCTGGGAGATGGGAGAGACTCCCCCACCACCCCCAGTGCATAGAAGCAGCATGTTCCCCCTTCTAGACTGTGAGCCCACTGTTGGGTAGGGACCGTCTCTCTATGTTGCCAACTTGTACTTCCCAAGCGCTTAGTACAGTGCTCTGCACACAGTAAGCGCTCAATAAATACAATTGAATGAATGAATGAATGGCGTAATGGATCGAGCACCGGCCTGGGAGCCGGAAGGCCATGGGTTCTAATCCCAGCTCTGCCACTTGTCCGCTGTGTGACGTTGGGCAAGTCACGTTACTTCTCTGGGCCTCAGTGACCTCATCCGGAGAATAGGTATTGAGAATGTGAGCCCCACGTGGGGCAGAGATTGGGTCCAACTGGATTTGCTTGTAATAATAGTAATGATGGCATTTATTGAGCGCTTACTATGTGCAAAGCACTGTTCTAAGCGCTGGGGAGGTTACAGGGTGATCAGGTTGTCCCACGGGGGGCTCACAGTCTTCATCCCCATTTTACAGATGAGGGAACCGAGGCACAGAGAAGTGAAGTTACTTGCCCAAAGTCACACAGCTGACAGTTGGCGGAGCCAGGATTTGAACCCATGACCTCTGACTCCAAAGCCCGGGCTCTTTCCACTGAGCCACGCTGCTTCTCTGGATCCACCTCAGCACTTAATACAGTGCCTGGCACATAGTAAGCACTTAAAGCAGTGTGGCTCAGTGGAAAGATCCCGGGCTTTGGTGTCAGAGGTCATGGGTTCAAATCCTGGCTCCGCCACTTGTCAGCTGTGTGACTTTGGGCAAGTCACTTCACTTCTCTGGGCCTCAGTTCCCTCATCTGTAAAATGGGGATTAAGACTGTGAGCCCCCCCCCCCCCCCCCGCCCCCGTGGGACAACCTGATCACCTTGTAAACTCTCCAGCGCTTAGAACAGTGCTTTGCACATAGTAAGTGCTTAATAAATGTCATTATTATTATTACTATTATTAAAGAGATACCATGATTATTATTTGATGGGTTCTGCCCTGGAGAGATTGGGTGAGTGTGGTATTTTTTTAAATGGCATCTATTAGGCGCTTACTATTTGCTAAGCACTGTTCTAAGAGAGGTGATAGTCCAGGTTATCCCCCACCGACCCCTCAGTGACCCTCACACCTAAGAGGCCCCTTGGGTTTCCTGTCCTTTCTGTTTGCCCAAGGGGTCCTCCCGGCTGACAGGGGAGATAAAGAAGGTTAAGGGGGGACAGAAGGAATTGAGGGGGCCAGAGAATGTATAGAGGGTTTGAGAGACTCCAAACCTCCTCTCCCTCACCCAATGGAGAGAGGGGGGCACAGCAAGAGCTTCCCTAGCTGTCCAAAGTGGCCACCCCAGCATTCCATTTATTTTATTTTGTTATGTTTGGTTTTGTTCTCCGTCTCCCCCTTCTAGACTGTGAGCCCACTGTTGGGTAGGGACTGTCTCTATATGTTACCAACTTGTACTTCCCAAGCGCTTAGTACAGTGCTCTGCACACAGTAAGCGCTCAATAAATACGATTGATTGATTGATTGATTCCCTTCTCTTACACCACCCTCCGTTACAGCATCCCTGAGCACCCTCACCCAAACGCAGACCCTCCCCTACCTCCCGCCCACCCCAGACTCCTCTCCCTACCTCTTTAGGTCTCCGCTTGGCCGCTAACTTCCTCCCACTCACTTCTCTGGGCCTCAGTCACTTGACTTCTCTGGGCCTCAGTGACCTCATCTGTAAAATGGGGGTTAAGACTGTGAGCCCCCCGTGGGACAACCTGATCACCTTGTAACCTCCCCAGTGCTAAGAACAGTGCGTTGCACATAGTAAGCACTTAATAAATGCCATCATTAGAGGGGGCCAGCTCCTTCTCTCTTCCTCCTGCCACAATGCCCCCATCAATCATTCAAGCAACAATCAGTCAATGGTATTGAGCCCTTACTGTGTACGCAGCACTGTACTAAGCATCTGGGGAAGTATCTACTTTACACAACCTCACCCTGTCCATCCAATCGGCCACCTCAACCCCCCCACCTCCATGTCACCCGTCCCTTCCCTCCTTCCTCACCTCTCTTCCACAACAGGCTTCTGGTTTTTTTTTTTTTAATGGCATTTATTAAGCGCTTACTATGTGCAATGCACTGTTCTAAGAGCTGGGGAGGTTACAAGGTGATCAGGTTGTCCCACAGGGGGCTCACAGTCTTAATCCCCATTTTACAGATGAGGTAACTGAGGCACAGAGAAGTGAAGTGACTTGCCCAAAGTCACACAGCTGACAATTGGGGGAGCTGGGGTTTGAACCCATGACCTCTGACTTCAAAGCCCAGGCTCTTTCCACTGAGCCACGCTGCTTCTGTTTTGCTTTCCCAAACTCTTAGTAATAATAACAATAATAATGATGGCATTTATTAAGTGCTTACTATGTGCAAAGCACTGTTCTAAGTGCCGGGGAGAGTACAAGGTGATCAGGTTGTCCTACGTGGGGCTCGCAGTCTTAATCCTCATTTTATAGATGAGGTAACTGAGGCACAGAGAAAAGGAGCAGTGTGGCTCAGTGGAAAGAGCCCGGGCTTTGGAGTCAGAGGTCATGGGTTCAAACCCCAGCTCTGCCAATTGTCAGCTGTGTGACTTTGGGCAAGTCACTTAACTTCTCTGTGCCTCAGTTACCTCATCTGTAAAATGGGGATTAAGACTGTGAGCCCCCCGTGGGACAACCTGATCACCTTGTAACCTCTCCAGCGCTTAGAACAGTGCTTTGCACATAGTAGGCACTTAATAAATGCCATCATTATTATTACTTTTAAGTGACTTGCCCGAAGTCACACAGCTGACAACGGCGGAGCCGGGATTTGAACCCATGACCTCTGACTCCAAAGCCCGACTGGATCCAGAGGGCTACGAATAAAAACCTGTGAGGCCCAGTGGAAAGAACACAGGCTTGGGAGTCAGAGGACCTGTGTTCTAATTCCGACTCTGCCACTTGCTTGCTGTTTGACTTTGGACGGGTCACCCAACTTTCCTGTGCCTCGGTTTCCTCCTCTGCAAAATGGGGACCTGTTCTCCCTCCTCCTTAGACTGCGAGCTCCATGCAGGACAGGAACTGATCTGATTATAATAACAATGGCATTTATTAAGCGCTTACTATGTGCAAAGCACCGTTCTAAGCGCTGGCACTGTATCTTGTATCTACCACAGTGCTTGGCGTGGCTCAGTGGAAAGAGCCCGGGCTTTGGAGACAGAGGTCATGGGTTCAAATCCCAGCTCCGCCACTTGTCAGCTGTGTGACTTTGGGCAAGTCACTTCACTTCTCTGGGCCTCAGTTACCTCATCCGTAAAGTGGGGATGAAGACTGTGAGCCCCCCGTGGGACAACCTGATCACCTTGTAACCTCCCCAGCACTTAGAACAGGGCTTTGCACATAGTAAGCACTTAATAAATGCCATCATTATTATTATTAACCAACCCCGCAGTTATTTTTATTAATGAATTGTATTACCATCCCACCACCACCTCCACCGGGGCTGGCAGGGTGATGCCTACCCATTCTGGCACCAGGATTCACCCGATTCTTTTAGGAACCCTTTCCAGTGTCTCCTTCTTGGCCCAGGCAGTTCTTCCTGGTACCTAGCCTAAATCCCTTCTCTCTTGTGCCCTGAATAAAGACAAGAGCGGACCACGCCTCCCTACGTGATAGCCTTTTTATAGAGTTCAAGCGGAATTCTCCTCCCAGGCCTCTTTGCCCTGCTGAAGGGCCCCAGTTCCCCAGGCTCTCTGATTCTATTTTTTTCCCCAGGACAGTGCATGCATTTCACTGAGCTCTGAACCCTCTTCAGTTTTTCCATGTCCCCCTCAAGTAGTCCAGAACCCGGAGCGGTCTTCAGCACGGGTCTGAGACTAGGGGATGGGGGTGGGGTGGGCCAAGAGACCCTCAGAATACCCACTTGACCCTCAGGCTGTTGTAAAATCCTCCTCCCCCTGCCCAGCTCTGCAAGTTTTCTGCTGGGGAAGGGGCTTCTGTCCCACAAGAGAGGCGAAGTCCCAACTGGCTTCTTTCAGGAGCCGCCGGGGATGGTTCCCAGAGCAGGCAGTGTGGGGGTGGAGAGGAGGAAGAGGAGGAGGAGGAGGGGGAGGACCAGGAGGAGGAGAGGAATGAGGAGGAGGAAGAGGAGAGTAGGATGAGAACTAAGACAACGAGGAAGATGAGAATGAGGAGGAAGAGGAGGGAGTAGGACAATGAGGAGAATTTAGGCAGCTCATCTGAATAAGGAGGGAGAACAGAATGGAAATTCAAGTTCTCCTGCCTTCATCCTCCCCCTCCTCAGCACGGGGAAGTAGGGGATGGTAAAGGGGAAGTCCAGTGCCCAAAGTGCCCAGCCCTGGGGAAGGCTGAGACTCCCTGGACATCCAGAGCTCTGTCTGCCGGGGAATTGGGGAAAGGGCGGCTGCCACGTTGTCTGCAGCAGCAGCCGGAGCCCCAAACCCCAGCCCGACACGGTCCGCCTTGGCATCAGGGTCTGAGGTGGGCTCTGGTGGCAGTGGGGCACAGTAAGAGGGACTGGGAGGGAGGAGGCAGGAATGATGAGAGTGAGGGAAGAATACGCGGGAGAGCAGGGTGTGAGGTCCGGGGAAAGCAGACGAGGAGGGAGGCAGCTATTCTCTGGCTGTCGCTGTCACAGAGGTCGCTGCCCCTGGGACAGAAGCTCCTTGGTAACAGGGGTCTCGGTTGGCCGCCCCCCGCTCTTCGCTCCAGCCCGAGCCCGGAAAACGGCAGCCCCAGCCTCCCCTTCCCTCCTCCTCGAGGCGGCCCCTCAGGCCTGAGCTGAGCTCCCAGCAGCAGCAGGTTGGGGTCCTAGGATTCCCCCTGCTCTTTCCCAGGTAGGACCCCCTTCCCTACTCTGTTTCTAGGCCCCACCGGGAATCTGGGCCCTGGTGGAGCAAGCGTACCAGCCAAGGCATAACAATGCCACCCCCACCGCCCCCACCATCTTCTAGACTGTGAGCCTGCTGTTGGGTAGGGACCATCTCTATATGTTGCCAACTTCTACTTCCCAAGCGCTTAGTACAGTGCTCTGCACACAGTAAGCACTCAATAAATACGATTGAATGCATGAATCCCCTACACTTTGCTGGCAAACCAACATGACCCACCCAGCAGCTGAGGATGAGCCAATGGACCAGAGTGACCAGGTAGAAGTGGACGGGGGGACCAGAAGATTGGCCGCACACCCCATTCCTGTCTGTTTTTATGGTGTTTATTATTATTAATAATAGTGGAATTTTTTAAGGGCCTTATTATGTACTGTACTAAGCGCGGTAAATTTGACCGTCTCTGACCCACATGGAGCTCACAGTCTTAATCTCCATTTTACAGATGAGGCAACTGAGGCATAGAAGTAACTTGCCTAAGGTCAACATACCGGACAAGTGGCAGAGCTGGGATTAGGACCCATATTTGCTCTCAGGCCCATGCTGTGCTTTTCCTGTCACCAGCCATGGAGAAGCAGCGTGGCTCAGTGGAAAGAGCCCGGGCTTTGGAGTCAGAGATCATGGGTTCAAATCCCGGCTCTGCCGACTGTCAGCTGTGTGACTTTGGACAAGTCTCAACTTCTCTGTGCCTCAGTTCCCTCATCTGTAAAATGGGGATTACGACTGTGAGCCCTCTGTGGGACAACCCGATCTCCTTGTAACCTCCCCAGTGCTTTGCACATAGCAAGCGCTTAATAAATGCCATTATTATTATTATTATAAGCAGGAGGGGAGTGGGATGTACTGGGACCCTCAGATGCAGCCCCTCTCCCAGTGGGGCCCATTCTCCTCCAACTCAGCCCCTCCTTGTCCCCAGGGACCAGTACAGGACCAAGGTGGTGGGTGAGGGACTGGTTTGGCCAGATAAGCCCCAAGGCCAGAGAAGAAACTGTCCCTACTAAAGCACAGAGTACAGGCAAACTCAGCAAAAAGAGGAGGCTTCTCCCCCTCCTTCAAGTCAACACCTCCAACTGTAATGCTCCACCCCTCTCCCTCCCTCCTTTTCTCCCTCCCAGCTCCAGCTTCCAGTCCCCACCCATCACACCATCACTGCCCACACTCAGCTCGGGGCAAAGCCAGGCTGGGCCCAAACCCACTAGGGGTGAGCGGGGCCCAGGAGTAACTTGACTCTATCCAGGCCTCGACTGGGTCCCGGGATCGGGTGGCCACTGTGGCCCCCGGCTGATGAGACAGATGATGAAGATTGACGGTGACCTGCCCCTGGCACCCCGTTTTCCCCAGACCCCAGCTGGGCACCCACGGGGGGAACGCAGAGCTGCCCAGACACCCTGGCCCTTTGTCTCAGGCCTGGTTTTGCCCCAAGAGGGCCAACAGCCACCTTGTCTCTCAGATCCAACGGTGGGCTTGGCCCTGATCGTACTGGCTCCCTCCCTCCTTCCACTCCCCAGATCCAGGGCTGGGGCCCAGAGCCCAGGGGCAGGACTGTGAAGGGGCAGGGCCGGTGCCAGAGCCCAAGGGGAGGGGAGGCTAGTGCGGTTCTGAGGCTGCGGGGAAGGGTGGGTAGGTCTAAGGATTCATCTCAAGGGCTTGAGAAGCGAGGGGATGGGGAAGATGAGACTTTCCCCAAAGCAGCGAGCCTCCCTCCCCGAGCCCACAATGCAGCGGGGACGCAGGGAAGAGAGGCAGAGGAGGAAGAGGCCAAAGAATGTCTTATTGCCTTTATTCTGCTGACACCCAAGGGGGCCCCGTGGCCGGCCACAAGCTCACGCACACTCACACACGCACGCACGCACGCACGCACACCCACGTGTCCACGACCACTCTCTGGCTCTGTGAGTCTCTTAGGGGCGGGGAGCCGGCTGCTCCTTCGGCCGCCCCCGTCCTTTTTGGCAACTCCAGCCGTGGCTCCTCGCAGGGAAAGCAGCAGCTCCATCCAGGAAGGCGGGAACCCCCCCCCCCGGAGGAGCCCCGACCTGCACGCCGGGCCGGGGTGGGGTCAGGGCCGAGCGAGGCCGCCCCCCACTCCCCGAGCTATCCCTGTGCAAACTCGCAGGGCCCGCTGGCTCCAGGATGAGCGGGGCAGGTCCGATCCACTGCTCCCCGTTCCCGCTCCCCGCGGGAGGGCTCTCCTGTCCACCCTGGGCCAGCGCTGGGACCCGGGAGTCCGAAAGAGCCCAGCTCAGCCGCTCCGGCCCCGAGACCAACCAAGTCCCGGGCCGCGGGTCACCGCCGCCACCGCCCCCGACTCTGAGAGCGGGTGGTCCGGGCCCCGTGGGGGCTGCGGGAGTGGCGTGCCCCCTCGCCTAATCCATCTTCAATATGAAGAGGTGGCATCTGTCACTGAGTGTCCCAGCCCCGCGGTCCGGCGAGGGAGCGGGGGCCTCGGGGGCCGGAGCCTCGCCCCGGCACCCCCCGTCTGTCGGAACGGAGCCCGAAGCCGGGCAGCTCACGTCCAAGTGTCCCTGTGCAGCCCCGGGGGGCTCTCGGGGGTCAGACCTGCACCGGGAGAGTCTGGTTCATCTGCAGCCGCATGTCCTGGATGCTGCTCAGGATCTTCTTCTGGTGCCCGGCCAGAGTCACCCCGATCCGGAGCAGGTCCCTGGACGGAAGAGGGGAGGGAGGGAGAGCCAAGTTAGGCCCGGTCCCCGCCTGCCTGGCAACTCACATGGCCTTTCTGTCCCAACCCCAGGCTCCGTTAGCAATGGTTCTTCCCCTGGGAGCCCCTAGACTCCCGAGGACTGACTCCCCTGCCAGCCTCCCGGCCACCTGGGCACCCCCCTTCCTGTCGGGTCCACTCACTCTGCTGTCATCTGGGCCACGAGGTCGAAGGAGGCAAAGCCGGCGCTGACGAAACTCTCCTTGTACCGCCCCATCTTGATGGCGTCCAGCCAGTCGCCCACGGTGGTGAAGGTGGTATAGTCGGGCACCGTGCGGTCCAGCAGCGGTTGGGACACCCTGTGGGGAGGCGGGGGGAGGGTGAGAGGGGACCCGGGGGGGGGGAGCCAAAGCCGGGGGGCCGGGGAAGGGCAGGACAGCAGAGGCGGGCACTGACCCGGTCTGGACGCTGGCGATGACCTTCAGGCTGGCGGCGTTGCGAATCAGCTTGTCCAGGGTGTTGACGATCTGGGCGAACTTGGGCCGGAGGTTCCGGTCCCGTACCCAGCAGTCCAGCATGAGCTGGTGCAGTGCGGTGGGACAGTCCATGGGTGGGGGCAGACGGTAGTCCTGCTCCACTGCATTGATCACCTGCAGGGCAGGGGGCGGCCGGTCAATGGGGGAATAATAATAATAATAATAATAATGGCATTTATTAAGTGCTTACTATGTGCAAAGCACTGTTCTAAGCGCTGGGGAGGTTACAAGGTGATCAGGTTGTCCCTCAGGTGGCTCACAGTCTTAATCCCCATTTTCCAGATGAGGGAACTGAGGCCCAGAGAAGTGAAGTGACTCGCCCAAAGTCACCCAGCTGACAATTGGCGGAGCCGGGGTTTGAACCCATGACCTCTGACTCCAAAGCCCGTGCTCTTTCCGCTGAGCCACGCTGCTTCTCTAATCCTTCCTGCTTCATTCAATCGTATTTACTGAGCACTTACTGTGTGCAAAGCACCGTACTAAGCGCTTGGAAAGTACAATTCGGCAACAGATAGAGACAATCCTTACCCAACAATGGGCTCACGACCCCACACGGACATGGATGTACCCCCAGCATCACTGGACCTACTGCTCCAAACAAGTAATAACTATGGTATTTGTTAAGCGCTTACCAGGCATCGGGCACTGTTCTAAGCGCTGGAGTGGATATAAGCAAACCAGGTTGGACACAGTCCCCATCCCACGTGGGGCTCATAATCTTAATCCCCCTTTTACAGATGAGGTAACCGAGGCACAAAGAAGTTAAGTGACTTGCGTAAGGTCACAAAGCAGGTGCGTGGTGGAATCGGGATTAGAACCCAGATCCTTCTGCTTCCTAAGCTCGTGCTCTATCCACTTGGCCATGCTCATTCCCCTGCCTCTGCTTTTCTAATAATAATGGCATTTTTATTAAGCGCTATGTGCAAAGCACTGTTCTAAGGCTGTGGGGGATACGAGGTGATCAGGTTGTCCCACAGGGGGCTCACAGTCTTCATCCCCATTTTACAGATGAGGTAACCGAGGCAAAGAGAAGTGAAGTGACTTGCCCAAAGTCACCCAGCTGACAGTTGGCGGAGCCGGGATTTGAACCCATGACCTCTGACTCCAAAGCCCGGGCTCTTTCCACTGAGCCACGCTGCTTCTCTGCTTTTCGGCCAGGGCCCTCGCCCTTCAGCGGCTGGGCTGTCAACCGCACGATCCACGACTCCCGGGACTCTACCCGGTCTCCCTCCTGCCTCCCTTTCCGGACTCAGCCCCGGCCCCTCACCCGCCCCTAATAATAATAATTGACATTTGTTAAGCGCTTACTATGTGCAAAGCACTGTTCTAAGCGCTGGGGAGGATACAGGGTCATCAGGCTGTCCCACGTGGGGCTCACAGCCTTAATCCCCATTTTACAGATGAGGGAACTGAGGCCCAGAGAAGTCAAGTGACAGCCCCACTCACGTCCTGGTTGCTCATGTCCCAGTAAGGCCGCTCTCCGTAGCTCATCACTTCCCACATGACGATCCCGTAGCTCCAGACGTCACTGGCCGAGGTGAACTTGCGGTAGGCGATGGCTTCGGGGGCCGTCCAGCGGATAGGGATCTTCCCGCCCTGCGGGGGACGGCACACGCCCTTGACCCTGTGATTCAGTGCCAGCCCGCCCGCCGGCCCCCCTCATCACTCCCCCACCCCAAAGGTCGGCCCAGCAGGCCCCCCCCACCCAGTCCCAGGCCCCAGGTGTCCCCCCGCTCCCTCTTACCAGGGAGCTGGTGTAGGTAGGGTCGGCAGGGTCGTCCTCGAGGAACCGGGAGAGGCCAAAATCGGAGACCTTGCAGACCAGGTTGCTGTTGACCAGGATGTTGCGGGCCGCCAGGTCACGGTGGACGTAGTTCATCTCCGAGAGGTACTTCATGCCCGCGGCGATCCCGCGTAGCATGCCCACCAGCTGGATCACCGTGAACTGCCCGTCGTTCAGCTGAGGAAGGCAAGGCACCACACCGTTGGCCTGGGGACGCAGGGCAGACTGGGCTCCCAGCACCCCCGGCTCCCTGGACTCTTCCCTCTCCCAGCACAGCCTCTCAGGCTTCCTCCTTCCTCCTTCGGCCAACTTCAGCTCCCCATCTCTGACTAGGCTCGTGCCGCCTCTAGTCCGTGGGGAGGGAGCCCACTGTTGGGTAGGGACCGTCTCTATATGTTGCCAACTTGTACTTCCCAGCGCTTAGTACAGTGCTCTGCGCACAGTAAGTGCTCAATAAATATGATTGAATGAATGAATGAATGAGTGGATTGGGGGTCGGGGGCCTATCTCACTTTGCAGCTGGGAACGGGGTTCTCTCAATTGAAGGGGCCGCCAAGCTAGCTCTCTTCCTCCCTTCAAAGCCCTACTGAGAGCTCACCTCCTCCAAGAGGCCTTCCCACACTGAGCCCCCCTTTTCCTCTCCTCCTCCCCATCCCCCCGCCCTACCTCCTTTCCCTCCCCACAGCACCTGTATATGCGTTTGTACGGATTTATTACTCTATTTTACTTGTACATATTTACTACTCTATATTGTTAATGATGTGCACCTGTATATATGTACATATGTTTGTACGTATTTATTACTCTATTTATTTGTACATATTTATTCTATTTATTTTATTTTGTTAATATGTTTTGTTCTCTGTCTCCCCCTTCTAGACTGTGAGCCCACTGTTCGGTAGGGACCGTCTCTACGTGTTGCCAACTTGTACTTCTTCCCAAGCACTTAGTACAGTGCTCTGCACAAAGTAAGCGCTCAATAAATACGACTGAATGAATGAATGAATAAATATGATTGACAATGAATGAATGAATCTAGCTTTAATTTTGTTTGTTCGGACAACTTGACACCTGCCCACATGTTTTGTTTTGTTATCTGTCTCCCCCTTCCAGACTGTAAGCCCGTTGTTGGGTAGGGATCGTCTCTATATGTTGCCGACTTGCACATCCCAAGCGCTTAGTGCAGTGCTCTGCACACAGTAAGCGCGCAATAAATACGATTGAATGAATGAATGAATGAATGAAGGGGCCGAGCTGGGGCCAGGGATCTCACCCGCAGGAAGGAATCCAGGGCACAGTTCTCCATGAATTCAGTGAGGATCATGACGGGGCGGCTCTTGGTGACCACACCCTCCAGCCGGATGATGTTGGGATGGTCAAACTGGCCCATGATGGAGGCTTCGCTCAGAAAGTCCCGCCGCTGCCTCTCCGTGTACCCCACCTTCAGCGTCTTGATGGCAACGAACAGCTCCCGCCGGCCCGGCTGCTTCAGTCGGCCCCGGCACACCTCCCCGAACTCCCCTGGAGGGCACAGCGCCCGAGTCACTCCAAGGTCTCGGGACTGGCAACCCCTTCCCAGCACTCCCATGCTCCCGTCCTCTTCCAGGACTCACCGGCTCCGATCACCTCCTCGATCTTGACGCACGAGACGTCGATCTCCTTGGCAAATTCCCTCACGGCCTCATTCGGATCCTCGTAGGTGAAGGGGTCGATGTAAACTTTCACCCCAGGGGCAACTGGGGGTACAGAGTGGAGAGGTCACTGGGGGGTGGTGGGCAGTCCAGCGGGAAGGCGGGGAGGGGGGGGTCAGGGGAGGAAGAGTCAGAAGATTGGAGGGAGGACCCCAGAACGGCTCCCCATGACCCCTGAGAGCCAGGAAGGAGACATCAGGAAAGGTACCCAGTGCGCCCAGGACGTGCTATCTGACAAGTCCGCGGTGGGAGTGGGATAGAAAGGGGTGGGGCAGGAGGACCCCTTGGCTGAGGGGTGCCAGAATGGGAGCGAGACTTTCCCCGGGACCCTCCAAGAGGCATTCCTGGCCCCACCGGAGAGAAAGGAAGACTCAGGGAGAGGAGGGGAAGGGGGCTGAGGCCGGGAGTCTCCTCTCAGAGGGGCTGATTGCCGAGATCTTTGACAGGACAGGCCCAACCCCAAGAGAGGAAAGAGTGCATCCCAGGAGGAGAGACCATCAGGGCACTTACTGTACTGTTGCAGCTTCTCAGTGTACTCCGAGTCCGAGTTGTGACGCTGCTTCCTGCCGGGAGGGAGGTGAGGGAGGGAGGTGTCAGCCCAGAGCCCAGGCCTCACCCCCAGGCCCACCCTTGGCACTACCAGGAAGGGTATGGGGGAGGCCAAATCATGGTGTTCACGGGGAGTCAATGGGAAGCGTGTCCGGGGCCGGTGCCAGGGCTCTGGGTGGGGAGTTTGAAGCAGATAGGATTGGGGTTTGACCCCAGGGAGCGGTGGTGGCAGAGAGGCCTTGGGCCCAGAGATAGGACCGAGGTCCGGGGGTCCGTAGGCCACTGTGGATTGGGGACCAGCAGTCCAGCGGCCTTGGGGAAGGAGGGCGGAGGCGGATGAGAGGGGCCCGGTCCAGGCTCAGCATGGGGCTCTACGGTTGGGTGAGCCCGGCTCGAGAGAAGTGGGGCGGGGAGGGGGGCCACGGACACCGCAGTACCTGAGACAGACGACGGCTATGACGAAGACGGCCACGAGGAAGACGAGTCCGGCAGTGGCCGAGCCCACGATGAGCGGGAGCTGCTCTTGGAGCTGCTGGGCACCTGAGCCTACAGAGATGGGGAGGTCAGGGACCGTGAGGGAAACCAGGAGGCAGCGGGGTCAGGGAAAGGCCAGGGGAGAGAAGACAGAATCAGGGGAAACCGAGGGATCAGGCCGGCAATGGGGAAGGCCGAGGAGGGGGAGGGGTTGCAGGAGAGAACTGGGGAGTTCACTGGGGAGAAGAGCAGTGTGAACAAGTGGATAAAGCCCGGGCCCGGGAATCAGAAGGACCTGGGTTTTAATCCCAGCTCCGCACTTGTCTGCTGTGTGACCTCGGGCAAGTCACTTCACATCTCTGTGCCTCAGTTACCTCATCTATAAAACGGGGGTCAAGATCGTGAGCCCTACGTGGGACAGGGACTGTGTCCGAATTCTATCTGTTCTGACGATTTTGACACCTATCTACATGTTTTATTGCCTATCTCCCCCTTCTAGACCGTGAACCCGTTGTTGGGTAGGGACCGTGTCTATATGTTGCCGACTTGTACTTCCCAGGTACTTAGTACAGTGCTCTGCACACAGTAAGTGCTCAATAAATACGACTGAATGAATGAATGAATGAATTTACTTCAGTGCTTGGCACACAGTAAGTGCTTAAATACCACAGTTATTATTATTGAGGGGAAGGGGAGGTAGGGAAGGGGAAAGGAAGTGGAAGAGGGGAAACGGGCAGGAGAGGGGCAGGACAGGGGTGGGCTGCCACACACCTCTCTCCCCGGTGGTCTCAAACTCAGCAGGGTGGCTGTACTGGCCATACCCGGCCACTGTGCGAGCTCGGACCTGGACTACGTAGCGGGCATCAGGCCTCAGCCCGTCCAGGAATACCGAGTTCTTCTGGCTGGTCACAGTGGACGCGATTCCCTCGCTCTGCACAGACGGAGAGGACACGGGGGGGTTCAGGGAGACACCTCACACCCGGGCCTCCACCCTCCTCCAGCCTCCACTGCCAACCCCCTCCCCATGGTGACTGTAAGGGATAGGATGGGCAGAACTGCCCCAAGGCCCCAGCTCTGGTCAAAGCCCTCCGCACTCCAGCAAAGCCCTTCGTCTGGCCCATCCCAACACCGTGCCTCAGTCTCCCCATGCCTCTCGTCTCCAAGGGCCCACGTATCCCCTCACGGCTTCAGAGAGGCCGCCGCCCCCTCACCTTCTCAAAGTATTTCATCTCGTAGTCCAGGATGATGCCATTAGGCCTCTCGGGAGGGGCCCAGGACAGGGTCAGGCTGCTGCCCGAGCTGCTGTGCAGGTGCATCGTGGGTACCTCCGAGGGGGCTGAGGGGATACGGTGGTGGCCGTCACCCTGGGGCCACCCTGCCTGTCCACCCTCAACTGCCCCAGCTCCCCTAGTCTCCCAGTAGGGCTCAAGGACTTAACTGCGGAAGAAGCCGGGGGTGGGAGTCGGGTACATGGGCCCAAACCAGCGAGGAGGGATGAACTCCTCATTCCTACCCCTGAAGGTGGCCGCTGTGGGCTCCGAACCCAGCCAGGCCACCCTCCTCTCAGGAGAAGGGTCTCCACCTTCCGAAATGATGCTAGCACAGTGACTCTGTCCTTCCCCCACTACCCACCATGAGTCGAGGCCGCATCCTGAGAGTCTGAGCCCCATCCCACCCACTGCGCCCAGGGCTCACGCAACCTCCATCTCACCCACCTGCGGTGGGGGACGACGGACCCAATCCCAGTTCCAGCCCCCAGCCCTCTCATCAGCCTGGACACTGACCGGGCCCAGGAGGTGATAATTTACTTATTTATATTAATGTCTGCCTCCCCCTCTAGACTGTGAGCACTTGTGGGCCGGGAATGCATCAGTTTATTTCATATTGTACTCTCCCAAGCGCTAAGTACAGTGCTCTGCACACAGTAAGCGCTCAATAAATTCAACTGATAGACCCAGTCTCTGCCTCAGGCCCTGACCCCAGCCCAGCCCCGGCCCCGTCCGCTCACCGGCCTGGTTGGTGGTGATGTTGACGGCGGTATAGCGCGGGGGGAGAGGGCTCTTGCCCGAGACCCCGTTGACGGCCTGCACCTCAAAGCTGTAGCGCGTGTGGGCCAGGAGACGGCTCACCCGCACCCACGGCTCGGTCAGCCCCAGCTGCCGCGGCACGAACTCCACGTTGTCGTCGCAGCGGGAGCAGGCCGGGGGCCCGGCCCCGGGGCCCCCCCGGCACTTTTTGCAGATGACGTTGTAGACCAGATCGTCGCGACCCCCCAGTTCCCGCGGCTCGCTCCACTCCAGCACCAGGGATGTCTCGTTCACGTTGGAGATTACGCTCCATGGCGGGGACGGCACGGCTGGGAGGGGGCGAGAGCGGGGTCAGCGCAAGGCCGGGGGGGTGCCCGGGGACCCCATCCCTGGCTCTCCACCCACAGGGGCAGCCACAGGGCAGGGGTCACTCACTGGTGCAGGCGCTGTCCGGCGGGTCCGAGTCGGCCCGGTAGAAGTTGCTGTGGCAGCTGCAGACGGTGGCTCCAGCCGCGGTCGTGCGGCTGTTGGCGGGGCAGGGCAGGCAGGGCCCGTCCCCCTGCTTTGCCTTGAAGCTCCCCAAAGGACAGGCTGGGGAGGAGGGAGACGGAACCGGTCACTGCTTCCGGCCCCCCCGAGCACCCCCGGATCGCCCCCCTGCCACCGAAAGTCCAGGGCCTCCCGCTATCCTGCCCCGAGCATCGCCATTCCCGCTTCCGCGGCTCTCCACCGCCCTCACGCCCAGGTCTCAGCTGCCCCCTGCCCGGGGCCGTGCCGGGATTGCCCAATCGCAACCCCGGTAACAAAGGGCCCTTCTGACCCTGTGGAAGCCCCATGTCAGCGGATTCTTCCCCCCACCCCCGCCCCCTCCCACCCCGGGGCCCCAGGGACGCTGTCAGCCCCGTCACCCAGCCGGCTTAGGCTTGCCGGGCCTCGGGCAGAGGAAAGAGGAGGAGGAGGAAAAGACCACCGGGGCGGGGTGGGGGGGCGGGCTGGCAGCAGGACCCCTCTGCTCCGCCAAGGCTGCAGGGCTGAGGGGCGGAGCATCCTTCTAAGCAGGGGCCCTCTCTCACCCTCCAGGCCACCCCAAAACACAGCAGGGAGATCCCACTGGCACAAATAATTCAACTTCTTTCCGGACGGGACGACAGAAGAGGCCCTCCCCACTGCCCCGGGGAGGGAGCAACAGTGTGGACAAGGAGGATGGGGTGAGGTGGGGGCAGCTCAGCTCCTGGAACCAAGAGGCAACTCTAGAGCTGCAGGGGGCCCAAGTAGGCAAGGCTGGGGTGAAAATAATAATAATAATAATGATGGCATTTATTAAGCGCTTTCTATGTGAAAAGCACTGTTCTAAGTGCTGGGGAGGTTACAAGGTGAGCAGGTTGTCCCACGGGGGGCTCACAGTGTTAATCCCCATTTTACAGATGAGGCCCAGAGAAGTTAAGTGACTTGCCCAAAGTCACCGAGCTGACAAGTGGCAGAGCCGGGATTTGATCCCATGACCTCTGACTCCAAAGCCCGGGCTCTTTCCATTGAGCCATGCTGGTGATGCGGAGCGGCCGGGTGTGGACAGAGGTGGGCCGGCATTTCAGCAGGCCACTTCGCTCACCAAGTAGCCTCCACCCGGTCCGTCCCCAGCCATGGGACGGAAGAGCCAGCGCACCGTCTGGGCCTACTACTGCCCATCACGGGACTTTGCCCTCGGGCCCTGCGATGGTCTGCCTGCACCTCTACCCAACACTTACCACCACCCTCGTCCGATCCCCGCTCCCTCCAGATCTGCCCGGTCCCTTCCACTGAGTCAGATCCCGGGGGCGGGGTGGATCTGAATGGGGGCGAGGTGGGTGGTAACTAGGTCCAGAAACTAGGCCCTGCCACCCACCTACCGTGGCACAGCAGAAATAACATGGGTTTAGGAGTCAGAGGACGTGGGTTATAATCCCAGCTCCGCCACTTGTCTGCTGTGTGAGCTGTGTGACCTTGGGCAAGCCACTTAACTTCTCTGCGCCTCAGTTCCCTCATCTGTAAAATGGGGATTAAGACTGGGAGCCCTATGTGGAACAACCTGATTACCTCTACCCCAGCGCTTAGAATAGTGCTTGGCATATAGCAAGCACTAAATAAATACCATAATTAACATTATTATTATTATTATTACCCACCCACCCTCCATCCAGGGACTAGGTCTGGCAGCCTGGAGGATATATGGTTGTACATATTTATTACTCTATTTATTTATTTATTTATTTATTTATTTGACTTGTACATTTCTATCCTATTTATTTTATTTTGTTGGTATGTTTGGTTATGTTCTCTGTCTCCCCCTTTTAGACTGTGAGCCCACTGTTGGGTAGGGACTGTCTCTATGTGTTGCCAATTTGTACTTCCCAAGCGCTTAGTACAGTGCTCTGCACATAGTAAGCGCTCAATAAATACGATTGATTGATTGATTGATTGATTCTCCCCGAACTGCTCTCACAGGGGAGGAACCTGAGCCTGTTGCTATAGGAATGGGGGGCAGCTTTTCCCCACCTCCTGCCACCCTCCTCTGCCCCGCCTCCGCCCTCCTCCCTACCCCTCGGTTCCCAGAGGTCGCTCCGGGTCCCACTTCCCACAGGGAGGTCTGATCCGGGGCAGAGAGCTCTCCGCCGCCCTGTCCGCTCCCACGCTGCGCCAACCAACGGAGCCCAGGGTTGGCAGCCGGCCTTGGGGCTGGGAGCGACTCGGGGAACGGTGGCATTCCACGTCCTTGAGGGCTTAGCCCAGGACACCGCACCGGCCCTGAACTTCCCCGGCCCAAGCCCTGTTGGGCACCCCTGGCACCAGGCCTAATAGAGTCCCAGCTCATCAGGGAGCGTCTGCCCAAGTGATTCCAGGAAGACGCCTCTCGTGGCCCCAACTACGGCCCCCGTTCCCGGGGCCCAGCCACGACTCCCCCCTTCCAGTCCAATCCAGCCAGACCCTCATGACCCCCAGATCCGTCTCCGACCGTCCGGGCCCTCACCCTGGCACTGCGTCTCCTTGGCGGCGGCCTCAAAGCCGGCGGCACAGGTGCAGGCTCCTACGGGCACCATCCACTCGCCGTCCCCGTTGCAGTAGAGTTTGAGGGGCACCGAGACCTCGACGGCGTTGGGGACGCAGGTGCCCGGGGCGATGACTAGGGAGGTGGGCTCGGCCCCCGTGAGGGTCTCGGGGAAGAGCGCGAAGCCGGCGATGGTGCGGGCACACTTCTTGTAGAAGGCGCGGACCGAGATGAGCGACATGCAGGCCCCCAGGTCCTGGAAGGCCAGGTAGAAGCCGGCCTTGGACAGGGGTCCGAAGCTCCGCACTTTGGTGTTGACGCGCCCGGCCTCCAGGCGAGAGAAGCTCTCGTCGGGCGCGATGGTGTCCACCTTCACGTAGGGGTTCTCCATCCAGAAGGGGCTGGAGGCGGAGGCCACGTCGCCGTCGGCCTCATAGTAGAAGAGGTTGAAGGTCTCCTTGCAGGAGCCGGGGATGTTGGGGATGCTGTTGCAGTCCCGCACGGTGAACTTGAGCTCCACGTAGACCCGCTGGACTTCCTGGCGACGCACAAAGCCAGTCCGCAGCCAGTTGTTCTGGCTGGCCTCCTGCACGTTGCACACCTGGTACGTCCGGATGGGGTTCAGCGCCTCGTCGTAGCCGCTCACCTCTTCCCACTGATCGGGAGGGAGGATGGAGGGAAGGAGCTCAGCGCTGCCCGGGGAGGGCACACCAGGCAGGCGGAGGGTGGGTGGAGACAGGGTGGGGTGGGCCGAGGGTGGACAGAGAGGCAACTGGGCCCGGGAGGGCAGGAGGGTGGGGACAACGGGCAGCGGCAGGGAATGGCAAGGCAATCCGATGAACAGAAGATATGGAGGGCACAGATGAATGACAAGCGGCCAGGAGGCAGTGTCTGATGAATGAGGGGGGCTCGGGACTTGGGGATGGGAGGACACCAGAAGGTCTGGCGGATGGAAGAGTGAGAGGCAAAAGGACGCTGCCAGGTGACCACGGGCACGTTCAACCGTTGGTAGCGGAAGCTTGCCTTACCCCGGTCTCCGGATGGGCCGTCCACGCCAGCTCCGAAGTCGCCCATTTTGTGTCCATGAGGGTCTCTGGAGATAGGGGAAGCAGAGAGCGGTCAAAGACTGAGCCAGGAGGGAGTAAAAGGGGGAACCTCCACCCCCCTCAAGAGAACCAGGGGTACAGGAGAGCTGAGCCCTATGGCCCTCTCTACTCCAGCTGGGGAGGGCAGGGCAGGAGCCCAGAATGGGAGGGCAGGAGGCAGGATGTGAGTTTGCAAGGCCCAGATGCACCTTCACCCCCTTCCTTCCCTCCTCCTTACCCCAGCCCCGAGTCTCTGGGCGGCCATAGGGTTGGCACTCGGGGGTAGCGGCCATGGGGCCGTCTGGGTTCCTGGGGTGCTGGCTTCAGGCCTGGGGTTCACGAGGCGGGAGCGGCAGACTGGACTGCTCACCCCGTTCACCACACACACACAAACACACACACACACATACACACACCTATAGGCTGCACCAATCCTTCACACAAAGGGGCCGCCCGCCGCCCAGCCCGGCCCGGCCCTCTCTCCAGGAACAAAGGGCCGTGTGTGCGCAGGCCCCACTGGCTGGCCGCTAGCTCCCAATGACACCCTTCCCTGCACAAAGGCAAAATCTCCCACACCGCAGCGTGGCACGGCTGGCCCCGGGGACCCCCCACCCAAGGGAGAAGTGTCCTCCCCACCTTGATGGCGGACCTCGGTTTTCCTCTGACCGGGCGTCCAGCCCGATCGCAGCTCTGCGCAAAGACGCCGCCGAACGGGGTCCCCGGAGCCGAGCCGAACACCTGATCCTCCTCGGGGAGCGTGGGGGGACAAGGGGGAAAGGGAAGACCCCGGCGTCCGGCTGCTCCTCCAGTACAGACCCCTCACAGGTGGCCTCAAGGCCCTGCTGAGAGCTCACCTCCTCCAGGAGGCCTTCCCAGACTGAGCCCCTTCCTTCCTCTCCCCCTCGTCCCCCTCTCCATTCCCCCCATCTTACCTCCTTCCCTTCCCCACAGCACCTGTATATATGTTTGTACATATTTATTACTCTATTTATTTTACTTGTACATATCTATTCTATTTATTTTATTTTGTTAGTATGTTTGGTTTTGCTCTCTGTCTCCCCCTTTTAGACTGTGAACCCACTGTCGGGTAGGGACTGTCTCTATATGCTGCCAATTTGTACTTCCCAAGCGCTTAGGACAGTGCTCTGCACATAGTAAGCGCTCAATAAATACGATTGATTGATTGATTGATTGATTGATTGAGAGCCCGGAGAGAAGCAGGGGATGCTGGACCGTGAGCCAGATGTGGGTACGGCTCAGACCATCCTGCCCCAAACAGGAAGGGGCCAATGGGTAGCCTGCCCCCAAGCCCAGGGTAGGCCACACTGTCCCAGCAATTTGGCCCGGGTCCGAGCAGGCTAAGGTCCCAGGCTCTGGGTCAGAGAGGCTCCAGGGGTCAGCGAGGCTGTACTAATAATAATAATGACGGTATCTGTTAAAGCGCTTACTATGTGCAAAGCACTACTCTAAGCGCTGGGGGGGGATACAAGACGGTCGGGTTGCCCCACGTGGGGCTCACAGTGTTCATTCCCATTTTACAGATGAGGTAACTGAGGCACAGAGAAGTTAAGTGGCTTGCCCAAAGTCACACAGCCGATAATAATAATAATAATGATGGCATGTGTTAAGCGCTCACTATGTGCACAGCTCTGTTCTAAGCGCTGGGGAGGATACAAGGTGATCAGGTTGTCCCACGTGGGGCTCACCGTCTTAATCCCCATTTTACAGATGAGGTAACTGAGGCACAGAGAAGTTAAGTGGCTTGCCCAAAGTCACACAGCCGATAATAATAATAATGATGGCATGTGTTAAGTGCTTACTATGCACAAAGCACTGTTCTAAGCGCTGGGGAGGACACAAGGTGATCAGGTTGTCCCACGTGGGGCTCACCGTCTTAATCCCCATTTTACAGATGAGGTAACTGAGGCACAGAGAAGTTAAGTAACTTGCCTAAAGTCACACAGCCGATAATAATAACAATAATAATGATGGCATGTGTTAAGTGCTTACTATGTGCAAAGCTCTGTTTTAAGCGCCGGGGAGGCCACAAGGTGATCAGGTTGTCCCACGTGGGGCTCACCGTCTTAATCCCCATTTTGCAGATGAGGTAACTGAGGCCCAGAGAAGTTAAGTGGCTCGCCCAAAGTCACCCAGCTGACAGATAAGCGAGCGGTGGGGCCAGAATTAGAACCCATGACCTCTGACTCCCAAGACCGTGCTCTTTCCACTGAGCCACAAGGGACCCGCAGGGAAGGGGAGGTAGGGGCTCCTTTCCACCCTCCGGAGGTGGCTGCCATTTCTGTCTCCCTTGGCGACCCTCCCACTCCGACTGCAGGTAACTCTCCTGGACAGCGGTCCGGCGGCCACCACAGAGGCGACCGCCGCAGCTCCACATCACAGACAGACCTGGCGCCTGTGTGTGTCTGTGTGTGTGTGTGTGTGCCTGTGGAGAGAGACCTACACAAAGAGGCAGAGAGACACTCACACCCACTCCCAGAAGGAGTGATGGAGGGAGGGAGACCATCAGAGGGACAGGTAGAGGCAGACGGCTTGGCTTCCCGAGAGAAAACCTAAGGGATGGAGAGACCCGGGAAGAGGAGGCAGGCAAAGACAGAGACAGAAAGGGAGCGCTGCCAAGTGGCCTCCCCTCCAGCCCGGCAGCCCGGAGAATTCCTGTCCCTGGGATTCGTCTGAGCCAAGTCGCTCCCAGCCCCCCAAAGCCAGCCAGCCCTCCAGGCTCCCCTCCCTCCCACTCTCTCCATCCCTGCCCCTCCTTCTCCCTCTCCCTCTCACTTCCTCCCGCTCTCCCCGTGCCAAACCCATCTGGAACTGTTTAAACCCAAATATTCGGTTCTCCCCCCACTCACCCCCAGCCGGATTCCTCCACAGCTTAAAACAAGCCCAGGGCTGGGAGGAGGGGAAAGGGAGGGGAGAGGGAGAGGAAGGGGGGGGGGGGGCGGCTGGGAGGCGTTTACTTGGCTCTTGGTTTCAGTTTAATTTCTGGGGCGCGAGGGAGGGAGAGGGAATCGGCTCTTGGCCATCACTCAGTCTCGGCACATTTTTCTCATTAATAGGAGAGGACTTGGGTTTCGTGTCATGTGTGCATGGGGAAGGATTCGAGCTACCCGAGGGGCAGGGATGGCCTCGTCTCTGACTCCTGCTCCTTGCTCGCTTCCCCTTTTAGACTGTGAGCCCACTGTTGGGTAGGGACCGTCTCTATGTGTTGCCAATTTGTACTTCCCAAGTGCTTAGTACAGTGCTCTGCACAGAGTAAGCACTCAATAAATACGATCGATGATGATGATGATGATCCCCAACCCCTTGGCATGTTCACCAGCCGGGTCACAGGGTGCTCGGGGTTGGAAAGGGGAGCCATACCCCCCGGGGGCTCCCAACGGGCAGAGAAACTAGCCACTTGGGGCCGGAGCTGGGGCCAGGCAGCCTGGCAGGGCCGGGGCAGTGGAGCTGCAGAAACACAATATATGTCGTACGTTCCCCTCCATCCAAAGCCTGGGAAAACCCTCTCCCCCACCACCTCACCACCCCCGCCCCCTGAGATCTGCTCCTGGAGCCGAGGGCGAGGGCGAACAGGCCACGGGACGGTTCCACGGATCTCACTCTCATCCGGTTCACGGCGGGGGTGTCATTTTAGCCGCCGCTGCTGCCCACCCGGGCTCGTCCACAGTAGGGCCGGGCAGGGTGGGTGTGGGTGGACAGAGGGGCGGGTGCAGGACGGAGGACGGAGACTTGGGCGATGCGGGGGGGAGGAGGGAAGGAACCTACTGTGGAAACAGGTGTTTGTCCACAAACACCACTGCCGGCAGGAGAGCTGTGAGAAGGCCTCAGGACATCCTCAGGTGGGAGGTTTGACTGATCACAAGTCCTGAAACTCCCAAGTTTCCTTGGGACACAGGGCTGCCACGTGGCAGCAACTCCGCAGGGCAGCTGCCTGCCCGCTCCATCTGTACGCACCCAACACCCAGATGCACACGTGTGTACACACACACACACAAGTGCCCAAACCGGCTTTGACGGCAGGGTTCTTCACTGCCGACGCAGAAATGCAGCAAATCCACCCACAGTACTCGCACTCAATCACCTGCAAATTGCACGGAATTGAAATAAGTACACCCAAGCACGAATACGCCAGGTGACCGGCGCTCACACTGCACACAATGATGACAACCGGCAGCGGGAGAAATGCTGTCTTTTGGACGCCGTAGGCACGCTCCCGTAAGCGGCCAGAGCAGAAAGGATAAAAGAAATCACAGCTGCCGACAAGCACAACCGCCGTTATTGTGCCCACAGGCCCGGCACCAGCAAACATCTCAGGCACAGCGACCGTCGCATGAACACACTATCACGCTGTTTCACCCGGCAACTAAAACACCCGGAGCCTAAAGTGCATGCTGACACTACCGCCGCTGTGCCTGCGTATACAATCACAGTACACTACTGAGTCATAAATACCCACGGTCTCAGTTGAACTCACACCCTCTTAGACTGGTGTGCGTGCACCCCCCTCCAGTCACAAGCACACACATATATACACACATGCGAGCACACCCTGCCTGCCTGTGCGGGCCCCAGAGCACGTGAGCGGCAGGGCCGGGCTGCGGGAAGCAGCAGGGAGAGGAGACTGCAGCCCGGCCTGGCTTTGTGTGTGCGTTGTTGTGTGCGTTGTTGTGTGCGTGAGGTCTCCGGCCGGAGACTCCAGGCGGGCAGGGGCTGCCCTGGGCTGAGGGCCGTGGGGACAAGGGAGGTGGAACCGGGCAAGGAACGGCCCCTGAAGCGGGCACAGGGCTCTGTGGGGGTGGAGGGTGAACATGGTCCAGGGGAAGAGTGGGTGGTCTGACACAAGCTGGGGACGTGACTGGGTGAGGACCCCCGAGGGGGGACAGGGCAGTGGGTAGATGCAGGGGTTGCCCCGGGCTGGGGGCACGGCTGGGTGAGGGCCAAACCCTGAGCAGGCACAGGGCAGTGGGGAGGTGGAAGGGCTATTAATAATAGTAATAATAATAATGATGATGATGATGATGGCATTTATTAAGTGCTTACTATGTGCAAAGCACTGTTCTAAGCGCTGGGGAGGTTACAAGGTGATCAGGTTGTCCCACAGGGGCTCACAGTCTTAACTGAGGCCCAGAGAAGTAAAGTGACTTGCCCAAAGTCACACAGTTGGCAATCGGCGGAGCCGGGATTTGAACCCCTGACCTCTGACTCCAAAGCCCGGGCTCTTTCCACTGAGCCACGCTGCTTCTTGTGGGCCGGGGGCAAAGCTGGGCAAGGAGCAGCTCCTGAGCAGATACAGGGCAGCGGGGGCGAAGAGCTGACCAGGGCCGGGAGAGGGTGGAGGGTCTGCCACGGGCTAGGGACGTGTCTGGGTGAGCAGACAGGGTGGAGAGGTGCCCCGGTCGGTCTGGGGCCGGGAGCTGGGTGAGGAGGGGTCCCCCGCAGCCTGACTCCGGGTACCCACATGCAGGGCCAGAGCCACCCAGGGGACCAGGTTGGCCCGGGAACGGCGCTGGGTGTGGCAGGTCCCTGCCAGGGGGGGAGGACGCCTCAAACTCCATCAAACTCCATCGTGGGCCTGGCTCTGCCCCAACCGACAGGGGAAGGTCGACTCCTTCTAGCTGAAGGGATCTCGCTGTGGCAGGGATGCCAACTGCCCTTCCCCGACCTCCGCGAGGAACAGGGTCCACTCCCAAGCCCCCGAGCGTCCCCGGCCCGAGGCGGCTCCCACGGCTCCCCAGGGAACCAGCCGCCTCGGCAGCAGCCCCCCAGACCCGACCCGTAGCGGCGGGCAGAACTTGTCCCATCCGGCCGGACCCCCGCCAACCCCGGCCCTTCTCCTGGCCAGCGAGGTGCCCGGCCGCCCAATCCCCTCAGAGGGCCACACCCTGCAGCCAGGTGTGTCCCTGGAATCTCCTGAGCAGGAGAGCCAAGGAGGAAACCGAACGCCAGATCCTCGAACCTAAACAACACAAGGGGAGGGGACGGGAGGAGGGAGGGAAGGAAGGCAAGAGGGAGAGGATGGAGAGGAGGGAAGGAAAGAGGGAGGGCCTCCTCCAGGGAAGGTTCTGAAGCCCCAGGGTAGTTCCAGGAAGGGGCCAACAACAAACAGCAAAAATCCCTAGCAGGGGTGAGCTGGGATAAGCTGGGATGGGACAGGTGGGCAGTGGCCCGGGGCCGTAAGACAGGAAGAGAAGCCTCCACTCCCTTGAATGATGCCCTCCAGATGCCCAGGATGCCCCCTTCTCCGGGGGAATGTGTCGTGGCCTGCTGGGTAGGAGACTGCAGGTTGACCCCTGCAACCCGCCGGCCATCACCTCCAACCCACCAATGCCCCCAACCACCAGGTCCCTACTTCATCCCTGGCGAGGGCAGCCAGACAAGGAAGGGTGAGGGGTCGGGGGACGGAAGGCAGTTCTCCAGCGGGCCTCAGGAGGGGAGGGGAGGGAGGGAGGAAAGGCAGACAGACCAGAGGGGAGCATCATGGAACAGAGAACACATTTTGTTTCTCATTCCTCAGCTCAGATCGTGGGGATTTATAATTAAATAAACCTGAGCGGGTGGAGGAGGAGCAGGAGGAAGAGGCAGAGGGAGCCAGAAACACCTCAGTGCCTGCTGGCCCCCTTCCCCCAGATTGGCCTTGGGTGGGGAAGCAGGGGGCCTCTGTGAGTAAAAGGGGACTAGATGGGTCCCCTCAACTGCATTTTTGGGGGAGTGGCGGAAATCCCCTCACACCCAGAATCGAAGTTCGGGGTGTCCCGGAGGAAGGCCTGTCCCACTCTGTCCCTCAGGCCCACCGGAGAGGATGGGAGAGAGGAAGGGGGCGGTCCCCAGGCCCCTGGACCTCCACTTCCACCCGCTCCCCAACCACCGGCTCAGGTGCCCAGCTGTGCCCAGACCACCCCTCCCCCTTGCCCGCCTGCCCGCCCGATCCTGACAAACCAGTTTGACTCAGCACAACAGGCACGGCTACAATTTTCCAACTATGCAGGGCCGGTGATTCAGCCTCTTCGGGCTGTTTAATTAGCGCTCCGCCGCGGCGGGGGCCTTTCCCAGGGCAGCACGGCGGCGGCGGCGGCAGAGGCCTTGGCGGCGGCCACAGCTAATGGGAGGAAAATGCAGCAACAAACTGGTTCCCCCGAATACCTGCTGCCGTCCATCACCGGCACCACAGAAGCGCCAGCTCACGACAAACCTGAGGGGCGGGGAGTTGCGGGGTGGGGAAAAGGGGGGAACGTGGAGGAGGAGGGGAGGGGAGAGCCGGCTCCCCAAACAGGTGAGTAAGTCACAGAAACTGCCTGGGCCTTTTGTCCCATTTGCGCTGCCCGCTGCCTGAGGAAAGAGAGACACACACTCACCTCCCGCTCCCTGATACTGGCCCTCCTCGGGTTTCAGCCGCCAAGGGGACTTCTCGGGTGGCTCCGTCCAGAGGCCCCGGTGGGCACAGGGCTGCTGCAGTCAGAGGTGCCCCGCCACCCCCCACAAGGCCCGCCCTGGGCAGAAGACCCAGGGAGGCCCAAAGACCCCCCGGCCCCCTCACTGTACCAAGAACGCCAATCCACCCTACTCCTTCCACATTGAGCCCCCGACACCAGCCCCCAATGCGGAGTGGGAGAACGAGGCCGGTGGTTGGGGGGAGAAGGTGGGGAGATGTGAGGAGAGGGGCGGGGAGACGGTACGAGGATTTTCCTTCAGTTCCAAGACCGGGGTCCAGAGCGCCAAATGGGCGAGGGTCCCCCAGACCCTTCGCAGGGAGAAGGGCTGGGAACTGAGGGGAATCCAGGCCCGGCCGGAGACTTGGCAGTGGGATCTGAGGAGTAGGGCTCCAACTAGACCAAAGACACCCCTCTAGTCCACCCAGGCCCGAGAGCCAGCCTGACCCTGGGCAGAACTTGCTGCCCAGAAGTTTTCCCAACCAACTTGCTGCCCCTTCTCTGCAACTGGAAAGGGAGAGGTGGTGGGGGGGAGGATTTTCCCCAAGAACCAGAGAGGCCCACAGTGTGGGATCCCATCCCGCACTTTCCTTTGGGGGCCCGGGCCCCCCAATCCCACCCTAAACCCCACTTCAACAGCGATCCTCCCTTTGAACCAGGAGTCCCTGGGTTCTCCTTCCCCTGCGCACCAAGCTCCCTTGAAGCTCCAGAGAGCCAGGAGGGAGCCATTTTCTCACTGAGACCCCTCGGCTAGCAGCGCCTCACAGTCTCCCAAACCCTTCCCTTCCCTGCCCCCGACCTCCTCTCCTCCTAACAGGGCTGGGGGCACCTGGGACAAGCGACTGAGGGTGTCCCCATCCCTGACCCCCTGAATTTCCCTCTCCTTCCGAGACACGACCGGGACAACGAGTGCCGAAGCTGGAGGTCAAGCCACGGGGCCGAAAGGGCAAAAAGAGCCTCACGGGGGGGTCCGGAATGGGCTTGACGCCGCAGAGTCAAGAGACACAAGTGGACACCTGAGTCTCAACAGGCGCACGCCCATGGACACAGACCCACCGGGGCGGCCGTCACGGGGGTCATTTCGGGAAAAGCCTCCATCTGGAGGCCAGGGAGAAGCAGAGAGGAGCGAAGCCTACGAGACAAAGATGGACGCGAGACAGACCAGTTGGAGACAAAAACGGAGAGAAGGAAAGGAGGGCCGGCCAGCGGGGCCGGCCAGCGGGCGGGGAGTGAAGATGGGGTTTGGCCATGGTGGGGGTGCTCTGGTAAAGCCCTCTGGAGTCAAAGCTAAAGCCCAGGCTTGGGTGGAGCTGCTATCTGGGTCCCCATTTCACTCTCCCGCAGCCCCGAAACCGGGCCCTGCCCCCGAGGCTGGGGAACAGCCGAAGCCTGGCCTCGCCCAGGTGAGCCAGCAGGGCAGCTCTGATCCCGCTCGCCGGCCCAGGAGGCCCAGGGGAGCCCGGAAAACGGGAGAGGGGGAGTTTGCAGGGAGGGGAAAAGGGGTGCTGTTAAAAGGCAGGGGGTCTTTTCCTTCCCTCTCTCCCTCCCTTTGATCCCAGGGGCTCAGAGCCGTGTGTTCAGTCACCGCTCCCATCTGCCCTGGCTCCCTGCCTCCTTTACTCCCAGGCCAAAAGGCTTCCAAGTTGGAGAGCAGGAGTGAGGGAAGGAGAAAGGGCGGCCCAGCCCCAGCTGGGCACGGAGCAGCTTCGAGGGAGAAGGGAGGAGGTGCCACTCACAACTGCTCCAACCGAAATTTCATTTTTCGGCCCTCTCTCCACACAGAACCCTCCAAGCCCCCCCACCCCTTCATCTCTTGGACACCTCTTCCTCTCTCGGACACAAAGAGCGCATGTCACCATAAATACGCCCAGTACAATCCCCCAGGTGAACAGAAAAACATTCCGAAATAGATACACACGCAAGTTCTCACAAATACCTACACACAGAATCTCACCTTCACACGTACACATTCCCCCAAAACAGTCAACAACAAACACAACTGACTAGCTTCTCACGCCAGTGATCCCATCTCAAACACACTCACAGCTGTAAGGGACTATGTGTGTGTGTGTGCGGATTTGGGTGTGACGATGAGCACGTTTGTGAGTGTGTGTCTAGTGAGTGTGAGCTGGTTTTTCAGCTCTTCTGGATCTTTAGGTGCCTCTTTGCGTGTATTTGCTTGTCACACTATGTGTCGTGCGTGTTTTTTCAGGGACTGCATCAGGGTCTCAGTGTGTTGCTCAGTGTGGGAGACCGGGGGCATTATTTCTCTAACCGGGCCTACGCTAAGGGCAAACAACCCGGCTATCGGCCCAAGTGGCTTGGAAGTTACATCCTTTCCCCCAGCCGAAGTTGGTTTTAACACAATCGGGTCGTGCCGGTGGGCCTTTGTGTCGCTCTCCCTCACTGAGTAATTCCCTCTGGAGGCGGGGATAAAACAGGGCCAAACAAGTGACTTCCAGGGCCTTGTGTAGACCCTCGGGCCCAACATACGGGGTGAAGTCTCGGGGGCCGGGAGGGGCTCTTCTCTGCAGCACCTCGTGCGTTGTTGGCACTCGGAAAACGATCAACAATAACACTGCTCCCCCGCACTTCAAGTCGATTCCATTTTCGGGCCCGCCCCCAACAGATCGCCCAAATGCACACGAGCACACACATATATACACACACACATTTACACACACATTTTTTCTCTCTCTCCTCTGTCTCTGTCTCCCCTTGAAAGCACAACAGATTTCCTGGCCACTTCGTCAATCAATCAATCAATCGTATTTATTGAGCGCTTACTGTGTGCAGAGCACTGTACTAAGCGCTTGGGAAGTCCAAGTTGGCAATACATATATACACACACGCACACACACTCTCTCCTCTGTCTGTGTCTCTCTCTCCCCTTGAAAGCACAGCAGATTTCCTGGCCACTTGGTCAATCAATCAATCAGTATTTATTGGGCGCTTACTGTGTGCAGAGCACTGCACTAAACGCTTGGGAAGTCCAAGTTGGCAACACATATATACACATACGCACACACACTCTTTTTCTCTCCTCTGTCTCTGTCTCTCTCTCCCCTTGAAAGCACAACAGATTTCCTGGCCACTTGGTCAATCAATCAATCAATCGTATTTATTGAGCGCTTACTGCGTGCAGAGCACTGGACTAAGCGCTTGGGAAGTCCAAGTTGGCAACACATATATACACACACACTCTTTTTCTCTCCTCTGTCTCTGTCTCTCCCCTTGAAAGCACAACAGATTTCCTGGCCACTTGGTCAATCAATCAATCAATCAATCAATCAATCGTATTTATTGAGTGCTTACTGCGTGCAGAGCACTGTACTAAGCGCTTGGGAAGTCCAAGTTGGCAACACATACATACACACACGCACACACATACACACACACTCTTTTTCTCTCTCTCCTCTGTCTCTGTCTCTCTCTCCCCTTGAAAGCACAGCAGATTTCCTGGCCACTTGGTCAATCAATCAATCAATCGTATTTATTGAGCGCTTACTGTGTGCAGAGCACTGTACTAAGCGCTCGGGAAGTCCAAGTTGGCAACACACAGGGACGGTCCCGACCCAACAGTGGGCTCACAGTCCCCCCTGCCTTCCCCAGAGTGGATTCCCTCGAAGGCCTTTCTCTCTTCCCAGCCCCTTGGAGCCGAGGGGGACCCCCCTCTCCCATTCCCACCGATTCCCAGAACTCTGCCAGGGGCTTCCCTGTCCCTCCCTCGGCCTCGGTCTCCCTGGAAGTAGATCCCGTTGTTGGGTAGGGACCGCCTCTCTATGTTGCCAACTTGGACTTCCCAAGCGCTCAGTACAGTGCTCTGCACACAGTAAGTGCTCAGTAAATACGACTGAAGGAATGAAAGGAGCCCTGGAGTCGCGGGTCACCGGGGCCCATCATCATCATCATCAATCGTATTTATTGAGCGCTTACTGTGTGCAGAGCACTGTACTAGGCGCCCCTCTCTCCCAGGAGGGGGTGGATGGACGGATCCTTTCTACAGCCAACTTGGACTTCCCAAATCGCTTAGTCCAGTGCTCTGCACACAGTAAGCGCTCAATAAATACGATTGAATGAATGAATCCTTTCGCACCAACGCAGTGGATCCCCGGATCCCCGCGCCGCACACACCAACACAGTGGATCCCTGGAGCCAACAAAGTGGATCCCCACTTTTGCACAGAGACGGTGGGTCCCTGGGGGCGACACGGTGGACCCCCACGCGTACACACCAACAAAGGGGATCCCTGTGTGGATCCCCAAGCATATACAGAGACGGTGGGTCCCTGGGGGCGACACGGTGGGCCCCCACGCGTACACACCAACAAAGGGGATCCCTGTGTGGATTCCCCAAGCATATACAGAGACGGTGGATCCCTGTGTCCCTGGGGGCGACACGGTGGACCCCCAGGCGTACACACCAACAAAGGGGATCCCTGTGTGGATTCCCCAAGCATATACAGAGACGGTGGATCCCTGTGTCCCTGGGGGCGACACGGTGGATCCCCGCGCGTACACCCAGACACAGCCGGATCCCTGTCCCACGGTGGATCCCCACGCGCATACAGAGACGGTGGATCCCTGTGTCCCTGGGGGCGACACGGTGGATCCCCGCGTGTACACACAGACGCAGCGGATCCCTGTCCCACGGTGGATCCCCACGCGCATACAGAGACGGTGGATCCCTGTGTCCCCGGGGGCGACACGGTGGATCCCCGCGCGTACACCCAGGCACAGCCGGATCCTTGTCCCACGGTGGATCCCCACGCGCATACAGAGACGGTGGATCCCTGTGTCCCTGGGGGCGACACGGTGGATCCCCGCGTGTACAGACACAGCGGATCCCTGTCCCACGGTGGATCCCCACGCATAAACAGAGACGGTGGATCCCTGTGTCCCTGGGGGCGACACGGTGGATCCCCACGTGTACAGACACAGCGGATCCCTGTCCCACGGTGGATCCCCAAGCGCATACAGAGACGGTGGATCCCTGTGTCCCGGGGACCGATGCGGGGGATCCCAGGGTCTGACAAAGTGGATCCCCCGCGTTCACCGAGCCGGTGGATCCCTTGCCTCTGGGGACACAGTGGATCCCCGCGCGTGTACAGAGACGGTGAACCCCTGTGTCTCTGGGGGAGACACAGTGGATCCCCGTGTCCCGGGCGCCAACAAAGAGGATCCCCGCGAATCTGGGGGCGACCCGGTGGGTCCCCGGGCGTACCCCGAGAATCCCCGCGCGTACACCGAGAAGAGAGTGGATCCCTGTGCCCCCGGGTACACGGGGGACGGGGGATCCCGGATCCCGGCGGGGATCCGGGGAGGCGACGGATCCCTGAATCCCCGGATCCCGGCGGGGATGCAAAGGAGGCAGCGGATCCCCGGGCCCCGGGAGGGGATCCAGGGAGCCGGCGGACTAAGCAAGCGCTCAGTCCGGTGGCCCGTAAATACGACTGAATGAACGTCAGCCCCCGTCTCACCTTCCAGCGCCGGGCATCCGGCGGGCAGCAGGAGCAGGAGGGGCAGGAGCAGCCCCGGTTGGGCGCGGGCCATGGTGGGCAGAGAGACGGGAGGGAGGACGGACGGAGGGCGCCGGTGTCCCGCACGTCCCCGCGCGCTGCCCTCCTCTGCGCCGCCTCCCCCGGCCCTGCCCGGCCCGGCCCGGCCCGGCCCGACGCGCTCAGCCCCGGGAGGCGGAGGCGGAGGCCGCCCGCCGGGCGCGGGGCCCCGCCCCCTGGCGACCGCGGCCGAAGGCCCGCCCCCTGGAAACCGCACGCGCCCTCCCCATTGGCCGCCGCTCCGCCCGGGGGGGCGGGGCGGAGGAGGGGCGCCGAGCCGACGGGGCGGGGCGGGGGCCGTCCGGCGGGGGGAGGCGGACGCGCCCTCCCCCGGTGACGCGCGGCGGGGGGGCGGGGCTTAGGAGAGCGCGAAGCGGATTGGGCGGGGAGGGGCTGTCCGTCAGGGAGGTGGACGCGCCCTCCCCGGGGCGGGGAGAGGAGGGGCGGGGTTTAGGAGGGCACGAAGCGGATTGGGCGGGGCGGCGCCGTCCATCAGGGAGATGGGCACGCCCTCCCCCTTTGACGTGCGGCGGAGGGGCGGGGTTTAGGAAAGCACGAAGCGGATTGGGCGGGGAGGGGCTGTCCATCAGGGAGGTGGACGCGCCCTCCCTGGGCGGGGCGCGGAGGGGCGGGGCTTAGGGGAAAACGAATTGGATTGGGAGAGGCGGGGCTGTCCATCAAGGAGCTGGACACGCCCTCCCCTGGGCGGGGCGCGGGGGGGCGGGGTTTAGGAGAACACGAATCCGATTGGGCGGGGAGGGGCTGTCCATCAAGGAGCTGGACACGCCCTCCCCTGGGCGGGGCGCGGAGGGGCGGGGTTTAGGAGGACACGAAGCGGATTGGGAGGGGCGGCGCCGTCCATCAGGGAGATGGGCACGCCCTCCCCCTTTAACGTGCGGCGGAGGGGCGGGGCTTAGGAAAGCACGAAGCGGATTGGGCGGGGAGGGGCTGTCCATCAGGGAGGTGGACACGCCCTCCCCTGGGCGGAGCGCGGAGGGGCGGGGATTAGGAGGACACGAATCCGATTGGGCGGGGTGGAGCTGTCCATCAGGGAGGTGGACACGCCCTCCCCGGGGCGGGGCGAGGAGGGGCGGGGTTTAGGGGGGACACGAAGCGGATTGGGCGGGGCGGGGCTGTCCATCAAGGAGCTGGACAAGCCCTCCCCCGACGACTTGTGCGGAGGGGCGGGGCTTGGGGGGAAACGAATCGGATTGGGAGAGGTGGAGCTGTCCATCAAGGAGCTGGACACGCCCTCCCCCGACGACGTGTGGCGGAGGGGCGGGGCTTAGGGGAAACATGAATCGGATTGGGAGAGGCGGAGCTGTCCATCAGGCAGCTGGACACGCCCTCCCCGATGACGTGTCGCGGAGGGGCGGGGTTTAGGAGGGCACGAAGCGGATTGGGCGGGGAGGGGCTGTCCATCAGGGAGGTGGACACGCCCTTCCCGGGGCGGGGCGCGGAGGGGCGGGGTTTAGGAGGGCACGAAGCGGATTGGGCGGGGCGGCGCCGTCCATCAGGGAGATGGGCACGCCCTCCCCCTTTGACGTGCGGCGGAGGGGCGGGGTTTAGGAAAGCACGAAGCGGATTGGGAGAGGCGGGGCGGTCCATCAAGGAGCTGGACACGCCCTCCCCTGGGCGGGGCGCGGAGGGGCGGGGTTTAGGAGGACACGAAGCGGATTGGGAGGGGCGGCGCCGTCCATCAGGGAGATGGGCACGCCCTCCCCCTTTGACGTGCGGCGGAGGGGCGGGGCTTAGGAAAGCACGAAGCGGATTGGGCGGGGAGGGGCTGTCCATCAGGGAGATGGACACGCCCTCCCCTGGGCGGGACACGGAGGGGCGGGGCTTAGGGGAAGCATGAATCGGATTGGGCGAGGCGGAGCTATCCTTCAAGGAGCTGGACACGCCCTCCCCCGATGACGTCTGGCGGGGCGGGGTTTAGGAGAACACGAATCGGATTGGGCGGGGCGGAGCTGTCCATCAAGGAGTTGGACACGCCCTCCCCGATGACGTGTGGCGGAGGGGCGTGGCTTAGGAAAACATGACTTTGGGTTAGGCGGGGTGGAGCTGTCCATCAGGGGATGGCCGCGCCCTCCCTCTGGGCGGGGCGGGGAGGGGGCGGGGCTTAGGGAAAAATGAATTGGATTGGGCGCGGGGGAGCTGTCCATCAGGAGCTGGACACGCCCTCCCCCGATGACGTGTAGCGGAGGGGCGGGTTTTAGGAAAACATGACTTGGATTGGGAGAGACAGAGCTGTCCATCAAGGAGCTGGACACGCCCTCCCTGCGGGCGGGCCGCGGAGGGGCGGGGCTTAGGGAAACAATAATAATAATAATAATAATAATAATAATAATAATAATGGCATTTGCAAAGCGCCTACTATGTGCAAAGCACTGTTCTAAGCGCCGGGGAGGATACAAGGTGATCAGGTTATCCCAAGGTGGGGGGCTCACAGTCTTCATCCCCATTTGACAGATGAGGCAACTGAGGAACAGAGAAGTCAAGTGACTTGCCCAAAGTCACACAGCTGACAACTGGCGTAGTTGGGATTTGAACCCATGACCTCCGACGCCCAAGTCCGGGCTCTTTCCACAGAGCCACGCTTTGGATTGGGCGAGGCGGAGCTGTCCATCAGGGGCTGGCCACGCCCTCCCCCCGGACGGGCCTCGGAGGGGGCGGGGCTTAGGAAAACATGAATCGGATTGGGCGAGGCGGAGCTGTCCATCAGGGGAGTGGCCACGCCCTCCCCCGAGCAGGGCGCGGAGGGGCGGGGCTTAGGAAAAATGAATTGGATTGGGCGAGGCGGAGCTGTCCATCAAGGGGGAATGGCCACGCCCCCCAGGCGCTGTGGCCTATGGGAGCGGCACGAGGGGGTGGGCGGGCTCACATCTACCGCGAGTCGGGAGCTCCCCCTAGCGGTTGGAGTCGACAGCGCTTCCACGTGGCTCTGGCGCTTTCATGTGACTATGGCGCCCCCAAGTGTCTAGATGATGATGATACCACTACTACTACTAATAATAATAGCATTTGCTAAGCGCTTACTATGTGCGAAGCCCTGCCCTAAGCGCTGGGGGATATAATAATGATAATAATAATATTTGTTAAGCGCTTACTATGTGCCAACCACAGTTTTAAGCGCTGGGGGGATATAATGATAATAATAATGATAATAGCATTTCTTAAGCGCTTAGTATGTGCGAAGCACTGTTCTAAGCACTGGGGGGATATAATAATAATAATAATTAAAATGATGATAATAATAATAATAATAATAATAATAATAATTGTTAAGAGCTTACTATGTGCCAACCACTGTTTTAAGTGCTGGGGGGATATAATAATAATAATAATAATAATAATAATAATAATAATAATAATAATAATAATAATGATAGCATTTCTTAAGCACTTACTATGTGTGAAGCACTGTTCTAAGCACTGGGGGATATAATGATAATAATAATATATGTTAAGCGCTTACTATGTACCAAGCGCTAGGGGACATAATAATAAAATAATAATAATAATAATAATAATAATAATAATAATAATAATAATAATAATATTTGTTAAGCGCTTACTATGTGACAACCACTGTTTTAAGTGTTGGGGGGATATATGATAATAATAATGATAATAGCATTTCTTAAGCGCTTACTATGTGCAAAGCACTGTTCTAAGCGCTGGGGGATATAATAATAATAATGATAATAATAATATTTGTTAAGTGCTTACTATGTGCCAACCACTGTTTTAAGTGCTGGGTGGATATGATAATAATAATAATAATAATGATAATAGCATTTCTTAAGCGCTTACTATGTGCAAAGCACGGGTCTAAGCGCTGGGGGATATAATAATAATGATAATAATAATAATAATAATAATATTTGTTAAGAGCTTACTATGTGCCAACCACTGTTTTAAGTGCTGGGGGGATACAATAACAATAATAATAATAATGGTAATAGAATTTCTTAAGCACTTACTATGTGTGAAGCACTGTTCTAAGCGCTGGGGGATATAATAATAATAATAATAATAATAATAATAATAATATTTGTTAAGCGCTTACTATGTGCCAACCTCTGTTTTAAGTGTTGAGAGGATATGATAATAATAATGATAATGGCATTTCTTAAGCACTTACTATGTGTGAAGCACTGTTCTAAGCACTGGGGATATAATAATGATAATGATAATAATAATAATAATAATAATAATAATATTTGTTATGCACTTACTATGTGCCAACCACTGTTTTAAGTGCTGGGGGGATATAATAATAATAATAATGATAATAGCATTTCTTAAGCACTTACTATGTGCAAAGCACTGTTCTAAGTGCTGGGGTATATGATATTAGTAATAATTATAGTATTTGTTAAGTGCTTACTATGTGCCAGCCACTGTTTAAACCGCTGGGAGATATATAATAAAAATTATTATGGCATTTGTTAATAATCATAAAAATGGCATTTGTTAAGCGCTTACTATGTGCAAAGCACTGTTGTAGAAGTAAGGTAATCAGGTTGTCCCACGTGGGGCTCCCAGTCTTAATCCCCATTTTCCAGGTGAGGTAACTGAGGCCCAGAGAAGTGAAGTGACTTGCCCAAAGTCACACAGCTGGAGCCGCTATTAGAACCCACGACCTCTGACTCCCAAGTCCGGGCTCTTTCCACAAAACCACACTGCTTCTCTAAGATCTTTTCACCCCAAACACAATCCTAAAATCATTTTAAATACCCCCCCACCCCCACCCCAAAGTCAAGCTCTATTGTCCAGAGGAAGTCCCCACCTTGGCCCTCTTCCCCTTCCCTGCCTTGAAGGCCCCCCATTCATTCATTCATTCATTCAATCGTATTTACTGAGCACTTACTGTGCGCAGAGCACTGGACTAAGTGCTTGGAAAGTACAATTCAGCAACAGAGAGAGACAGTCCCTACCCAACAACGGGCTCACAGTCTAAAAAGGGGGAGATGAGCTCCTCCCCCTCCCATCCCCTCACTGTCGGGGTTCCTCAAGGGTCAGTTCTTGGTCCCCTTCTATTCTCCATCTACACTCACTCCCTTGGAGAACTCATTCGCTCCCACGGCTTCAACTATCATCTCATCTCTATGACACCCAAATCAATATATCCTCCCCTGCTCTCTTTCCCTCCCTCCAGACTCGCATATCCTCCTGCCTTCAGGACATTTCTACTTGGATGTCCTCCCGCCACCTCAAACTCAACACGTCCAAGACTGAGCTCCTTATCTTCCCTCCCAAACCCTGCCTCTCCCGAACTTTCCCATCACTGTAGACAGCACCACCGTCCTTCCCGTCTCCCAAGCCCGCAACCTTGGTGTCATCCTTGACTCCGCTCTCTCATTCCCCCCACATATCCAACCCATCACCTAAACCTGCCAGTCTCACCTTTGCAACGTCACCGAGATCCGCCCTTTCCTCTCCATCCAAACCGCTACCCTGCTCGTTGGATCTCTCATCCTATCCCGACTGGATTACTGCATCAGCCTCCTTTCTGACCTTCCAACCTCCTGTCTCTCCCCACTTCAGTCTATACTTCACTCTGCTGCCCGGATTATCTTTCTACAGAAAGGTTCAGGGCCTGTCACCCCCACCTCCTCAAAAACCTGCAATGGCTGCCTATCAAGCTCCTTTTCAAACAAAAACTTCTCCCTATTGGCTTTAAAGCACTCCATCAACTCGCCCCCTCCTACCTCACCTCCCTTCTCTCCTTCTCCATCCCAGCTCGCACCCTTCACTCCTCTGATGCTAACCTCCTCACCATGCCTCCATCTCTCCTGTCTAGATGCCGACTCCTGGCCCACGTCCTGCCTCTGGCCTGGAATGCCCTCCCTCCTCAAATCTGCCAGACAATCCCTCTTCCCTGCTTCCAAGCCGTACTGAAGGCGCACCTCCTCCAAGAGGCCTTCCCAGACTAAACCCCCTTTTCCCAGCTACCCCTCCCTTCCGCATCACCTCAACTCACTCCCTTTGCTGTCCCCCCAGCCACCCACCCGCAGCACAGAATAATAATGTTGGTGTTTGTTAAACACTTACTAGGTGCCAAGCACTGTTCTAATAATAATAATGGCATTTGTTAAGCGCTTACTATCAATCAGCTGTATTTATTGAGCGCTTACTGGAATGCCCTCCCTCTGCCCATCCGCCAAGCTAGCTCTCTTCCTCCCTTCAAGGCCCTGCTGAGAGCTCACCTCCTCCAGGAGGCCTTCCCACACTGAGCCCCTTCCTTCCTCTCCCCCTCGTCTCCCTCTCCATCCCCCCCATCTTACCTCCTTCCCTTCCCCACAGCACCTGTATATATGTATATATGTTTGTACATATTTATTACTCTATTTATTTATTTATTTATTTATTTTTTGTACATATCTATCCTGTTTATTTTATTTTGTTAGTATGTTTGGTTTTGTTTTCTGTCTCCCCCTTTTAGACTGGGAGCCCACTGTTGGGTAGGGACTGTCTCTAGATGTTGCCAATTTGTACTTCCCAAGTGCTTAGTACAGTGCTCTGCGCATAGTAAGTGCTCAATAAATACAATTGATGATGATGACGATGGGAAGTCCAAGTTGGCAACATATAGAGACGGTCCCTACCCAACAGTGGGCTCACAGTCTAGAAGACTGCTTACTATGTGCAAAGCACTGTTCTAAGCACTGGGGAGGATACAAGGAGATCAGGTTGTCCCACATGGGTCTCATGGTCTTAACCCCCATTTTACAAATGAGGGAACTGAGGCACAGAGAAGTGACGTGACTTGCCCAAAGTCACACAGCTGACAAGTGGCAGAGCCAGGATTAGAACCCATGACCTCTGATTCCCCAGCCCGGGCTCTTTCCACTGAGCCACCCTGCTATAATTCTACTTATTTATATTGATGCCTGTTTACTTGTTTTGATGTCTGCCTCCCTCCCCCTCCAGCCCAGACTGTATGCCTGTTGTGGGCAGGGATTTTCTCTCTTTATTGCTGTATTGTATTTTCCAAGCGCTTAGTAGGAAGGAAGGAAGGAAAGGAAGATGGAAGGAAGGAAAGGAGGAAGGGAGGAAGGAAGGAAGGAAGGAAGGAAGGGAGGGAGGGAGAAAGGGAGGAAGGGAGGGAAGGGGGAGGGAGGGAGGGAAGGAAGGAAGGAAGGAAGGAAGGAAGGAAGGAAGGAAGGAAGGAAGGAAGGAAGGAAGGAAGGAAGGAAGGAAGGAAGGAAGGAAGGGAGGAAGGGAGGGAGGGAGGGAGGGAGGGAAGGAGGGAGGGAGGGAGGGAGGAAGTTAATTAACACTGTGCCAAGGTCAAGAAAGGAGAGAGCCAGATTCAGAGCCTGGGATGGGGTACAGTGGAGGGAGGGATCAATTTGGAGCAGAGACAGGCAGTCAGCAAATACCGATTTAGTCCCTAGCTGAGGAGAAGAAGCCCTTGGGTGGAAGATCTGACCCCTGCCCTCACAGAGCTTTCATTCCAAAATAAAGCAGGATGAGCGATGGGGCCAGAGACACTACAACCAGAGTGGCCTAGTGGATAGAGCCCGGGCCTGGGACTCAGAAGGTCAAGGGTCCTAATCCCAGCTTCGTCACTTGTTTGCTGTGTGACCTTGGGGAAGTCACTTCACTTCTCTGGGCCTCAGTTCCCTCATCTGCAAAATGGGGACTAAAACTGTCCCCACGTGGGACAACCTTGATCACCTTATATCCCCCCCAGCGCTTACAGCAGTGCTTGGCACATAGTAAGTGCTTAACAAATACCTTCATTTTTTTTTCTCTGTGACTCAGTTACCTATCTGGAAAGTGGGGATTGAGACTATGAGCCCCTCCTGAGACAGGGACTACTTCCAACTTGATTCGCTTGTATCCACCCCAGCGCTTAGTACAGTGCCTGGAACATAGTAAGAGCTTAACAAATACCATCATTATTATTAACTAGTGCTCAGTGCGGAGTCATGACAGAGGGTGGAAAGTAGAGAGGTTTCTGGGGAAGGCTATGGAGTCACTGCCTCCTTACTCCTTGAAATCCATGCTTCATCATTCATTCAGTCGTATTTATTGAGCACTTACTATGCGCAGAGCACCATAATGGGCGCTTGGGAGAGTACAATACAACAATCTTGTCCTCACCCCTTCCAGGTGTTCTTTAGTCCCTCCTCACCACCAAAAACCCCTGATGAATCCACTCCCCTTATCTTTGCTCTGCTTTTTCCAATTCCTGCTCATCCACTCATTCATTCAATCATATTTATTGAGCGCTTCCTGAGTGCAAAGCACTGGACTAAGTGCTTGAAAAGTACAATTCAGCAACAAATAGAGGCAATCCCTACCCAACAACAGGCGCTTAGCCTAGTGGATAGAGCCCGGGCCTGGGAATCTGAAGGACCTGTGCTCTAATCCTGTCTCCACCACTTGTCTGCTGTGTGGGCTTGGGCGAGTCACTTCACTTCTCTGGGCCTCAGTTACTTCGCCTGTAAAATGGGGATTAATAATAATAATGGCATTTATTAAGCCCTTACTATGTGCAAAGCACTGTTCTGAGTGCTGGGAAGGTTACAAGGTGATCAGGTTGTCCCACGGGGGGCTCACAGTCTTTATCCCCATTTTCCAGAGGAGGTAACTGAGGCCCAGAGAAGTGAAGCGACTTGCCCAAAGTCACCCAGTTGACAAGTGGTGGAGCCGGGATTTGAACCCGTGACCTCTGACTCCAAAGCCCGGGCTCTTTCCATTGAGCCACGCTGCTTCTCTAAGAGCTCCATATGGGACATGGACTGCGTCCAACCTGATTAGCTTGTATCTACCCCAGCGCTTAGTACAGTGCCTAGCAAATGCCATTTTAAAAATCCTCATTCCTTAGCAGGGAATATGATGGAGTGGAGGTGCTCTCAGGTTCCATCCCCCTCAGTTGGGGAGTGGGGCAGGGGGAACAATTAAGGAACAATAGATCTGAGGAATACCCAAGAGGGAGGGTTGGTGAATATAGTTCCCCCGTTCCTTGGGTTGGTGAATACAGTTCCCCAATTCCTTGCTCATTGCCCCAGAGAAAGAAGCAAAGAGAAGCAAGAAGAGCCTCTTCCCATTGAGTCTGTCTGGAGTGCCTGGCACATAGTAAGCATTTAACAAATACCATTATTATTATTATTATTATTATTATTAATAATAATAATAATAATAATAATAATGGAGGTAGGGCTTTGTCCCAGCCACAGAAGCCATGTGCTTCCTGGAGAGCTGGAACGAGTCCACACAGAGTCTCCCATAACCATCAACTCTGCTCTAAAAGCCACCTGCATCGCAGCCCCAAGACAAGTGACCTTGGGCAAGTCATTGACTTCTCTGTGCCTCAGTTTCCTAAACTGTAAAATGGGGATTCGATACCTGTTCTCCTTCCCATTTAGACTGTGAGAGCCAAGCGGGATAGGGTGTGTATCCAACTTCCTTTCATTCATTCATTCCTTCGATCATATTTATTGAGCTCTTACAGGGTGTAGGACAGTCTATTTAGAGCTTCGGAGGGTACAATGTAACAATAAGCAGACATATTCCCTGCCCACAACGGGCTTATAGTCTAGAGGGGGAGAAAGATATTAATATAAATAAATAAATTACAGATCTGTACATAAGGGCTGTGGGGCTGGGGTGGGGGGGAATGAATAAAGGGAGCAAGTCAGGGTGAGGCAGAAGAGGAAAGGAGGGCTTAGTCAGGGAAGGCCTCTTGGAGGAGACGTGCCTTCAATAAGGCTTTGAAGTGGGGGAGAGTAACTGTCTGTGGGATTTGAAGTCAGGGGTTCAAATCCCGGCTCCGCCAATTGTCAGCTGTGTGACTTTGGGCAAGTCACTTAACTTCTCTGTGCCTCAGTTACCGCATCTGTGTAATGGGGATGAAGACTGGGAGCCCCCCGTGGGACAACCCGATCACCCTATAACCTCCAACAGCGCTTAGAACAGTGCTTTGCATATAGTAAGCGCTTAATAAATGCCATCGTTATTATTTTTATTAGAAGGTGATACAGTGGAAAGGTTAGCTTTAGAGGAGCGAAGTGTGCAGGCTGGGGAGGAAGGAGGAGAGTAGCGAGGTGAGGTAGGAGGGGGCAAGGTGATTGAGAGGACTGAAGCCGATTGTGAGGAGTTTTTGTTTGATGCGGAGGTGGATGGGCAACCACTGGAGTTTCTTGAGGAGTGGCGAAACGTGGCCTGATCGTTTTTGTAGAAACATGATCCGGGGAACCCAATTGACCTGTACCTACGCCAGTGCTTGTAACTGTGTCTGACACACAGTGAGCACTTTAACAAATATCATAAAAAAAGGGGGGGAAAAAGGGCAATGAAGGTTCCACGTGGCAGTCTGGGGGCGGGCGGGGAGTGGGGAGCCGAGCCCTGTGGGCCAGGGCTCAAGGAAGGGTTTTGCAGGGTTTCTGGGAGAGAAGGAGGGCCTGCCCTCCCTCTGGCCTAGGACTCTGAGGCATGAGAAGCAGTGTGGCCCAGTGGATAGAGCACAGGCTTGGGAGTTAAAACACTGTGGGTTCTAATCCCAGCTCCTCTGCTTGTCTGCTGTGTGACTTTGGGCAAGTCACTTCACTTCTCTGTGCCTCAGTTTCCTCATCTGTAAAACGGGGCTAAAATGTGGGACAGGAACTGTGTCCAACCCGATTTGCTTGTATCCTCCCCAGTGCTTAGTACAGTGCCAGGCACACTGTAAGCGCTTAACAAATACCAGACTATTATTATTATGAAGCTCACTGTGGACAGGGAACGTGTCTACCAACTCTGCTGTACTGTACTCTCCCAAGGGTTTAGTACGGTGCGCTGCACAAAGTAAGCCCTCAATAAATACAATTGATTGATTGTTTGGGCCTCAGGGGCTCTGACTCCCTAACCCTCATGACCTCTGAACCTCAGGCCGTCCAGGGCTCTAGGATTCCAGAGGGGCTTTCTCTGGCTCTGAAGACTTCAAAGATTTTTGGGTTTTTTGTTTTTAATGGTTTTTCTTAAGTACTTCATCATCATCATCATCATCAATCGTATTTATTGAGCGCTTACTGTGTGCAGAGCACTGTACTAAGCGCTTGGGAAGTACAAGTTGGCAACATATAGAGACAGTCCCTACCCAACAGTGGGCTCACAGTCTAAAACTTACTGTGTGCCAGGAATTGTTCTAAGTACTGGGATAGATACAAAGTAATCAGGTTGGACACGGTCCCTGACCCACACTGGGCTCCCAGTCTTACACCCCATTTTACAGATGAGGGAACTGAGGCACAGAGAAGTTAAGTGACTTGCCCAAAGTCACCGGTCTTGGGGCTACCATGCAGCGCAGAGTTGACGCTTATCAGAGACTCGGGGTGGGCTCGTTCTGGCTCTCCCAGCCTTGGCGTTGCCGGGGCCCTGGGGCCCTGGGGCCTAGACTATGCGGGCACCATCCCAAGGGGAACCACTGACGGCTCTCAAGGACAGCAGTCGCCCGTTTGTCATGCCCACCCCACTCCCCGCCACCTGCCACGCACACCCCATCTCAGCCAGGGCCCCGGCCAACTGAAAACCGTTTGATCAGTCCCGCCTGGGTGGATGTGTCGGGCCGGCCCGGAGCTGGGGCCACCTCCCTGGGCAAACGAGGCCTCTGGAGCGGCGGGCATCAGGCTCTTTGTTCCCTGATTGCATGGCCAAGGCTGAGGTCAAGTGGGTGGCAGAGGCGACGGGAGGCATGCTGACTCCGGACTTTGGCACTGCCGTTCCCACGGGAACGCCGAAACTCAATAAAGCCACCTGCCGTGGCGGGGGGCAGGGGCAGTTGAGGGGCAGGATAACGTGCCAGGAGGGAAGCTGGCGTACCTGGCACGGTGGGGGAGGGAGAAGGGTGATGGGGTGAGGCGGGGCGCCCGGGGACGGAGCTGGGTGGGAAGCAGGACCATGGGGGTCCTTAGTGCCAGGTAGAGATTCATTCATTCAATCGTATTTATTGAGCACTTACCGTGTGCAGAGCACCATACTAAGTACTTGGGAGAGTACAATATCACGATAAACAGACCTATTCCCTGCCCATAGTCAGCTGAAGGCCTAGAGACTAGGCCGTGAGCCCACTGTTGGGTAGGGACCGTCTCTATATGTTGCCAACTTGTACTTGGTTTCTCCCATGGCATCCAGGGCATCTCCAGTGGCTACCAATCAATCTGCGCATCAGACAGAAACTCCTCACCCTGGGCTTCAAGGCTGTCCATCCCCTCGCCCCCTCCTACCTCACCTCCCTTCTCTCCTTCTACTGCCCAGCCCGCACCCTCCGCTCCTCCACCGCTAATCTCCTCACTGTACCTCGTTCTCGCCTGTCCCGCCGTCGACCCCCGGCCCACATCATCCCCCTGGCCTGGAATGGCCTCCCTCTGCCAATCCGCCAAGCTAGCTCTCTTCCTCCCTTCAAGGCCCTACTGAGAGCTCACCTCCTCCAGGAGGCCTTCCCACACTGAGCCCCTTCCTTCCTCTCCCCCTCGTCCCCCACTCCATCCCCCCCATCTTACCTCCTTCTCTTCCCCACAGCACCTGTATAAATGTATATATGTTTGTACATATTTATTACTCTATTTATTTATTTTACTTGTACATATCTAGCCTATTTATTTTATTTTGTTAGTATATTTGGTTTTGTTCTCTGTCTCCCCCTTTAAGACTGTGAGCCCACTGTTGGGTAGGGACTGTCTCTATATGTTGCCAACTTGTACTTCCCAAGCGCTTAGTACAGTGCTCTGCACACAGTAAGCACTCAATAAATACGACTGATTGATTGATTGATCCCGCTTCACCCTGCTTTTTCCTTCCGTCCCTGGTTTCTCCTTCCTCTCTCACTTTCTGCCTCCTTCCACTCTGCCTCTCCGCTGCTGCACAGCCTCAGACTCCCCTCCCTCCAGGTGTACGTGGTGCCGCTCTCCATTGGCAAAGGTCGACTTTACAGTGTCTGGGGTAGAGGAGCAGCTCAACACAGGGATCTTTTGTCTCCTCTCAATGCCACCCCTTCTGATAAACCCACCTGCCCTACACTCTCACTGGGCCTTTTCCAATCTCTATTTATCCTCATCCCTCAGAGAAGCGGCATGGCTCAGTGGAAAGAGAACAGGCTTTGGAGTCAGAGGTCATGGGTTCAAATCCCGGCTCCGCCGCTTGTCAGCTGTGTTCTGGGCAAGTCACTTAACTTCTCTGTGCCTCAGTTACCTCATCTGAAAAATGGGGATTAAAACCATGAGCCCCTCGTGGGATAACCTGATCAACTTGTGTCCTCCCCAGTGCTTAGAACAGTGCTTTGCACATAGTAAGTGCTTAATAAACTCCATTATTATTATTATTATTATTATTATTATTATCATCATCATCCCTTGGCAGAGAGGGGTGGAATGCTCTTAGAACCCTAAGGGAGGGCAACAACAGACCCTCGCCTGTCCATCATCCCCCACACAAGGAGCTTATTCGTTCATTCAATCATATTTATTGAGTGTTTACTGTGTGCAAAGCACTGTACTAAGCGTACCTTGCCCTAACTGCTAAAACCACCGGGTATGTGGGCGTGGAGTAGCTGGGGGGATGGATCACAGACAACAATAGATCCCAGAAAGACCCAAGCTGGAGGGTTGGTGAACTCCATTGCCCCATTCCTTGCTCTTTCAATCAATAAACCGATGGCATTCATTGAGCACTTACTGTGTGCAAAGCACTATACTAAGCACTTTTTTAAATGGCATTTATTAAGCGCTTACTATGTGCAAAGCACTGTTCTAAGCCCTGGGGAAGTTACAAGGTGATCAGGTTGTCCCACGGGGGGCTCACAGTCTTACTCCCCATTTTCCAGATGAGGTAACTGGGGCCCAGAGAAGTGAAGTGACTTGCCCAAAGTCACACAGCTGACAAGTGCGGAGCCGGGATTTGAACCCATGACCTCAGACTCCAAAGCCCGGGCTCTTTCCACTGAGCCACGCTGCTTCTTAAGCACTTGGGAGAGTAGAGTTGATAGACATGTTCCCTGCCAGCCAGGAGTTTACAGTTAGAGCTTTTCCATTCCTTCATTCATTCGATCATATTTATTGAGCACTTACTGTGTGCAAAGCACTGTACTAAGCACTTGGGAGAGTACAACATAATAAACAGACACATTTCTTGCTCACTACAGCCCGCGAAAGAAGCAAAAAAAGGCAGAATCGACACCTTTCTGTGGATTGGGGTGGGTCTCCAGCCCAACCCCAGAAGCCTCACGCTTCCCTGTGGATTCTGGAGGAGGCGGGGTTGCTGTGGAGGGAATCTGGGGTCATATAAACCCTATTTTCCAGGTGTTCTCCCCTCCTTGACTTGGCAGAGAAGGTGGCTGTTTTCCCCGTTGGACTGTTCCACTGTGACATTAAGCAAATGCGATGCAAAATGTTAGGCAAATCCAGTACTTTGGAGTCAGGGCCCTGTCTTTTAATCATTCCTAACCATCAAGCAGCTTATTCATTCAGTGGTATTTGTTGACTGAATGAATACGATTGAACGAATGATTTTATTCAGCGCTTACTGAGCCCTCTTCCCTACCTGAGCCCATGGAGCTGGAAGCCCAGGCTCCGTGTTTCCCTCCCGCCAGCCACAATCAATCACTCAGTCAGTCATATTTACTGACCGCTTATTGTTGCAGAGCACTGAACTAAGTGCTTGGGAGAGTACATTATAACAGACAGACTCCCTGCCCACAGTGTTCTTACAGTCTAGACGGGGAGGCAGACGGTAATATAAATAAGCAAATTAAAGATATGGACTTAAGTGCTGTGGGGTTGGGAGAGGGGGATGAATGAAGGGAGCAAGTCAGGGTGATGCGGAAGGGAGATGGAGAAGAGGAAAGGAGGGCCTAGTCAGGGAAGGCCTCTTGGAGGAGATATGCCTTCAAGAAGGCTTTGAAGCCGGAAGGAGTCAGATTTGAGGAGGGAGGACATTACAGGCCAGAGGCAGGATGTGGGCGAGAGGGAGAGGTCTGGGCAAGATAGAGATTGAGGTACAGTGAGAAAATTAGCATTAGAGGAGTGAAGTCTCTGGATTGGGTTGTAGTAGGAGGGTAGTGAGGAGAGGTAGGAGAGGGCAAGATGATTGAGTGCTTTAAAAAGACAATGGGATCCTCTTTCCTCATCCCATCCCTGGCCCTCAGTCCCCGTCCCCCTCTCTTTCTCTGCCCTGCTCTTTGGCCCCACATCCAGGTCTTACTGGTGGGATTCTGGTCAGACGAAAGGGCCCTGGGGAAGTAGGGGAGCCAGCCCCATCACTCCTTCCCAGAGAACAGAGAGCGGATTGCCTTGACATTTTTCAAGTGGGCTGTCTGAGGATTTCCCAGTTTTAGTAAATGGTTTCCATTTTGGTTTGCATCTCTAACTACAGCCAAATTCCATCGTGCTGGGAAATTTTGGTCCCAGTTAAGATGCAGTGTGAGTTGCCCAGAAATCT
>NC_052066.1:69748141-69755641 GCF_015852505.1 Tachyglossus aculeatus
TTATTATTGTGATTTCTGTTAGGGTACTTAAGTGCTTATTATGTGTTAAGCACTGTTCTAAGCATCGGGGTAGATACGAGTCAATCACGTTGGACACAGTGCCTGTTCCACATGGGGCTCCCAGCCTAAGTAGGAGGGAGAATGGATTTATTCATATATATATATATATATATATATATATATATATACACACACACACACACATATATATATACACACACATACATACATGTATATATATCCATATATATACACACATGTACATACATATATATACACATACATATATATACATACATATATATACATACATGTACATACATATATATATGTGTATGCATGTATTTATATTAATATCTGTCTCCCCCTCTAGAACTGTGAGCTCCTTGTGAGCAGGAATGTGTCTGTCGTTATATTGTACTCTCCCAAGCACTTAGTACAAATGCTTTGCACACAGTAAGAGCTCAATAAGTACGATTGACTGAATGAACGGAGGAACAGATGTCGACTCCCCATTTTACAGGCGAGGAAACGGAGGCCCAGAGAAGGCAGGCCCGTGGCAGAGCCTGGGTTCGATCAATCAATCAATCGTATTTATTGAGCGCTTACTGTGTGCAGAGCACTGGACTAAGCGCTTGGGAAGTACAAGTTGGCAACATATAGAGACGGTCCCTACCCAACAGTGGGCTCACAGTCTAGGAGGGGGAGACAGAACAAAACCAAACATGCTAACAAAATAAAATAAATAGAATAGGTATGTACAAGTAAAATAAATAAATAAATAGAGTAATAAATAAATAGAGTAATAGATAAATAGAGTAATAAATAAATAGAGTAATAAATAAATAGAGTAATAAATAAATAGAGTAATTTGAACCCAGGTCCTCTGACTTTCAGGCCTGGGCCCTTTCCACTAGATTGTGCCGCTCCTCACCAAACACCTCGGTGCTTGAAGGTTGGTGGAGAAGCAGCGTGGCTCAGTGGAAAGAGCCCGGGCTTGGGAGTCAGAGGTCATGGGTTCCAATTCCAGCTATCAAAATAATAATAATAATAATCATGATTATGGCATTTGTTAAGCGCTTACTATGTGCAGAGTAAGCACATTATTTATTTATGTGCTTTTAGACCGTGAGCCCACTGTTGGGAAGGGACCGTCTCTATATGTTGCCAACTTGTACTTCCCAAGCGCTTAGTACAGTGCTCTGCACATAGTAAGTGCTCAATAAATACGATTGATTGATTGGTGCAGGGTGGATCCCTTGTGGGCTCAAAGCCAGCTTGGAGAGCAAGACCCATTTCTGTCCTTTGCTCTTCCCTTTGGACGGGTGGGAGGATTTGTGCCGTTCACATACAGATTAGTCCCAGCGTAAGCAATCACCGGCCCTTAGGAGTTCTGGGAAGCAGCATGGCTCAGTGGAAAGAGCCCGGGCTTTGGAGTCAGAGGTCATGGGTTCGAATCCTGACTCAGCCACACGTCTGCTGTGTGACCTTGGGCAAGTCACTTAAATTCTCTGAGCCTCCGTTCCCTCATCTGTCAAATGGGGATTAAGATTGTGAGCCCCACGTGGGACAACTTGATCACCTTGTATCCCCCCCAGCGCTTAGAACAGTGCTGTGCACGTAGTAAGCGCTTAATAAATGCCATTAAAAAAAAAAAATAAGACAAGCAGCATCCTGGTTCGCTGAAACACGGGAAACAGTAACGTGAAGGGGTACAGGAAGAGGGAAGTAGAGGCCTGCTCTGAAAGGGAGGAAAGACAAAAATAAAAAATAATAATAAAACACATGGGTTTTCAGTATGGCAGTAAGAACGCACAGCATTTTAAACAGTCAAGCCGGTCTGTGAGGCCGCTTGGAAATCTAAACCGTGTTGCCCGGCCTCAGGGATGATGTGTGGGATTCATCAGTCTATCTAGGATTAACTTTGCTTTCTCTAAAGAGTGAATTCGTCATCATCATGTGGTCATTTTTTATCTTTGATGGTATTTGTTAAGCGCTTACTATGTGCTTACTAGTGAGAAGCAGCGTGGCTTAGTGGAAAGAGCGTGGGCTTGGGAGTCAGAGGTCGTGGGTTCTAATCCTAGCTCTGCCTCTAATCAGCTGTGTGACTTTGGGCAAGTCCTCCCCATCCCCCCCCCAGCCTTACCTCTTTCCCCTCCCCACAGCACCTGTAATAATAACAATAATAATAATGGCATTTATTAAGCACTTACTATGTGCAAACCAATCAATCATATTTATTGAGCGCTTACTGTGTGCAGAGCACTGTACTAAGCACTGGGGAGAGAACAATATAACAACAGACACATTCCTGCCCATGACGAGCTCACAGTCTAAAGGGTGAGACAGACATTAAATGACAGATATATATATATATATATATATATATATATATATATATGGGGATGGGAGGGAGGATGAATGTAGGAAAAGTAACAGCGGTGCAGAAGGGGGTGGGAGAAGGGAGCAGGAGAAGAGGAGAGGAGGGCTTAGTCAGGGAAGCCTTCTTGGAGGAGATGGGCCTTCAATAAGGCTTTGAAGTCGGGGGACAGCAATTATCCATCTAATAGGAGGAGGGAGGGCGTTTCAGGCCAGGGCAAAAGCACTGTTCTAAGCGCTGGAGAGGTTACAAGGTGAACAGGTTGTCCCACAGGGGGCTCACAGTCTTAATTCCCATTTTACAGATGAGGTAACTGAGGCCCAGAGAAGTGAAGTGACTTTCCCAAAGTCACACAGCTGACAGTTGGCAGAGCCGGAATTTGAACCCATGACCTCGGACTCCAAGGCCCGTACTCTTTCCACTGAGCCACGCTGCTTCTTGTCTATATGTTTGTACGTATTTATTACTCTATTTTATTTGTACATATTTATTCTATTTATTTCATTTTGTTAATATGTTTTGTTTTGTTGTCTGTCTCCCCCTTCTAGACTGTGAGCCCGCTGTTGGGTAGGGATGGTCTCTATATGTTCCCAACTTGTACTTCCCAGGCGCTTAGTCCAGTGCTCTGCACACAGTAAGCGCTCAGTAAATACGATTGAATGAATGAATGAACCTAACTTCTCTGTGCCTCAGTTCCCTCATCCGTAAAATGGTTATTAAGACTGTGAGCCCCACGTGGGACAACTTGATCTCCTTGTATCTACCCCAGCACTTAGAACAGGGCTTAGCACATAGTAAGCGCTGAACAAATACCATCTTTATTATTTATCATTATGTGCCAGGCAGTGTTCATTTGTTCAGTCGTATTTATTGAGTTCTTATTGTGTGCAGAGCACTGTACTAAGCGCTTGGGAAGTACAATTTGGCACCAGATAGAGACAATCCCTACCCAACAACAGGTTCTAAGCACTGGGGTAGACACAACTTATCAGGGTGGATACAGTCCATGTTCCACATGGAGCTCACAATTTTAATCCCCATTTTATAGGAGAGGTAACTGAAGCCCAGAGGAGTCAATCAATCAATCAATCGTATTTATTGAGCACTTACTGTGTGCAGAGCACTGTACTAAGCTCTTGGGAAGTCCAAGTTGGCAACAAATAGAGATGGTCCCTACCCAACAGTGGGCTCACAGTCTAGAAGAAAAAGAAAATTAAGCACTGTTCTAAGCGCCGGGGAGGTTACAAGGTGATCAGGTTGTCCCACGGGGGGCTCACAGTCTTCATCCCCATCTTACAGATGAGGGAACTGAGGCCCAGAGAAGTGAAGGGACTTGCCCAAAGTCACACAGCTGGTAAGTGGCAGAGCTGGGATTTGAACCCATGACTTGTGACTCCAAAGCCCGGGCTCTTTCCACTGAGCCACTCGGCAAGGTCACACAGCAGACAAGTGGCGGAGCCGGGATTAGAAACCAACCGTCATTTCCAACCCGTCCTTCCTAATGTGGCTATTTTATTATCAAGAAATAGGAAATATTCCCTTGTAAGCATTGTGTAGAGATGCTTACATACCAAGAGAATTAATTATAAAAAGATATGGGGCTTGTTAAATTTTCTGTGCTCTGAAGATCTTTGAATCCGTCAATCATTTAATAGTCTGTATTCAGTCATATTTATTAAGTGCTTACTATGTGCAGAGCACTGTACTAAGCGCTTGGGAAAGTACAGTACAACAATAAAGTGTGACAGTCCCTGCCCACAACCAGCTCACAGTCTAGAGGAGGGAAGAAAGATGTCAATAGAAATAAATAAAATGACAGATCTATACATAAGTGCTGCAGGGCTGGGAGAAGGGGGGAAGAGCAAAGGGAGCGAGTCAGGGCGTGGCTCAGTGGAAAGAGCCCGGGTTTGGGAGTCAGAGGTCATGGGTTCTAATCCCGGCTCCGCCCCTTGTCTGCTGTGTGACTTTGGGCAAGTCCCTTCACTTCTCTGGGCCTCAGTTCCCTCATCTGTAAAATGGGGATGAAGACTGCGAGCCCCACGTGGGACAACCTGATGACCTTGTATCCCCCCCCAGCGCTTAGAACAGTGCTAGGCACATAGTAAGCGCTTAACAAATACCAACATTATTATTATTATTATTAAGGGAGTGGGAGATGAGGAAAAGTGGGGCTTGGTGCTTACTATGTGCCGAGCACTGCACTAAACGCTTGGGAGAATGCAATAGAACAGAGTTGGTAGCCACGATCCCCGCCTACAAGGAAAAGGATCTTGGATAACTCAGTCCTATATTTGCCAAACCCGTTAGAAAATAGTTCGTTGTAGCGAACTTAAATCTCTCCTGCTACAGTTTAAATCATCATCAATTGTATTTATTGAGCGCTTACTATGTGCAGAGCACTGTACTAAGCACTTGGGAAGTACAGATTGGCAACATATAGAGACAGTCCCCCATGTCCTCTTATTTTTGTCCTCCCCAGAGCTGTCGCAGCCTATACTCGAGTTTAGAGGTAGGGTTAATGTAGAACCTTGTGATTCACTCATTCATTCATTCATTCGTACTTAATGAGCGCTTACTGTGTGCAGAGCACTGTACTAAGCGCTTGGGAAGTCCAAGTTGGCAACATATAGAGACGGTCCCTGCCCAACAACGGGCTCACAGTCTAGAAGGGGGAGACAGAGAACAAAACCAAACATATTAACAAAACTATTAGGCTCTACACGTAATAATCAATCAATCAATCAATCATTTGTATTTATTGAGCGCTTACTGTGTGCTGAGCACTGTACTAAGCGCTTGGGAAGTCCAAGTTGGCAACCTATAGAGACAGTCCCTACCTAAAAGTGGGCTCACAGTCTAGAAGGGGGAGCCAATCAATCAATCGTATTTATTGAGCTCTTACTATGTGCAGAGCACTGTAGTAAGTGCGTAGGAATCAACCAATCGTATTTATTGAGCGCTTACTGTGTGCAGAGCACTATACTAAGCGCTTGGGAAGTACAAGTTGGCAACATATAGAGACAGTCCCTGCCCAGCAGTGGGTTCACAGTCTAGAAGGGGGAGCCAGAGAACAAAACCAAACATTAACAAAATAAAATAAATAGAATAGATATGTACAAGTAAAATAAATAAATAGAGCAATAAATATGTACAAACATATATCCATATATACAGGTGCTGTGGGGATGCCAACCCACCTAAAATTTAAACCACGACCGTGTTACCGGGCACTTCGAATGTGAATTCTCAACCAGATCGGTACCAGAGAAGGCAGCGTGGCTCAGTGGAAAGAGCACGGACTTTGGGGTCAGAGGTCATGGGTTCGAGTCCTGGCTCTGCCACTTGGCAGCTGGGTGACTTTGGGCAAGTCACTCCACTTCTCTGGGCCTCAGTTCCCTCATCTGTAAAATGGGGATGAAGACTGTGAGCCCCCTGTGGGACAACCTGATCATCTTGTATACCCCCAGCGCTTAGAACAGTGCCTTGCACATAGTAAGCGCTTAATAAATGCCATTATTATTATTATTATTATTATTATTGGCAATGCTGATCGGTGAAAGGCAAGTTAAATTGCCCGCCTACTGTATACTAATCAATCAGTGATATTTATGGAGCCCTTACTATTTGAAAAGCACTGTACTAAGCGCTTGGGAGAGTACGATACAACAGAGTTGGCAGACACATTCCCCGCCCACAATGAAGAGCAGCAGCATGGCCTAGTGGATAGAGCCCAGGCCTGGGGAGTCAGAAGGTCATGGGTTCCAGTTCCGGCTCCACCACTTCTCTGCTCTGTGACCCTGGGCAAGTCACTTCACTTCTGTGGGCCTCAGTTACCTCATCTGTAAAATGGGGATTGAGACTGTGAGCCCCACATGGGACTACGTCCAACTTGATTTGCTTTGTATCCACCCCAGTGCTTAGTACAGTGCCTGGCACATAGTAAATGCTTAACAAATACCATTATTATTGTTATTATTCATTCATTCGATCGTATTTATTGAGTACTGTGTGCAGAGCACTGTACTAAGCACTTGGGAAGTACAAGTCGGCAACATCTAGAGACGGGCCCTACCCAGCAGCGGGCTCACAGTCTAGAAGGGGGAGATGGACAACAAAACAAAACAGATTAAAATAAAATAAATAGAATAGTAAATATGTACAAGTAAAATTAATAGAGTAATAAATCTGTACAATCATTTATACAGGTGCTGTGGGGAGGGGAAGGAGGTGAGGATAAAGGGGGCTGAGTGTGGGAAGGCCTCCTGAAGGAGGTGAGCTCTCAGTATTCATCATTCATTCATTCGGTCGTATTTATTGAGCGCTTCCTGTGTGCAGAGCACTGGACTAAGCGCTTCATTCATTCAGTCAGTTGTATTTACTGTACGCTTACTGTGTGCAGAGCACTGGACTAAGCGCTTGGGAATCAATCAATCGTATTTATTGAGCGCTTACTGTGTGCAGAGCACTGTACTAAACGCTTGGGAAGCAGCGTGGCTCATTGGAAAGAGCCCGGGCTTGGGAGTCAGAGGTCATGGGTTCAAATCCCAGCTCTGCCGCCTGTCAGCTGTGTGACTTCGGGCAAGGCACTTCACTTCTCTGTGCCTCAGTTCCCTCATCTGGAAAATGGGGGTTAAGACTGTGAGCGCCATGCGAGACACACACTGCTCACCTTGTATCCTCCCCAGCCCTTAGAACAGTGCTTTGCACATAGGAAGCACTTAGCAAACGCCATCATTATTCCAGTGCTTTGCACATAGTAAGTGCTTAACAAATTAATTTATAAATTTACTTATTTATCTTACATGTACATATCTATTCTATGTATTTTATTTTGTTAGTATGTTTGGTTTTCTTCTCTGTCTCCCCCTTCTAGACTGTGAGCCCACTGTTGGGTAGGGACTGTCTCTATGTGTTGCCGACTTGTACTTCCCCAGCGCTCAGTCCAGTGCTCTGCACACAGTAAGCGCTCAATCAATACAATTGATTGATTAACAAATGCCATTATTATTAATGATCTTATTATTATTACTGCAGTATTTGTTAAACACTTCCTCTGTGCTGAGCACTGGGGCAGATGCAGATATAAGCTGATCCCGTCTCTATCCCCTTCTGCCTTACGC
>NC_052066.1:72855641-72858141 GCF_015852505.1 Tachyglossus aculeatus
TTGGCCGAGACCACTCATCTACCGCAACGGAGATTTTAAAGATTTTTTTTTAACTCCCACGATACGATTAACCCGCTTTGAGACCCTCTTGGTACCCGCTAGATTAGAAAATTCCCAGAGGGCGGGGATCGGATTTTCCAACTCGGTGCAACTCTGTTGGACTGTAGGGAGAAGCAGCGGGGCTCAGTGGAAAGAGCCCGGGCTCTGGAGTCAGAGGTCGTGGGTTCAAATCCCCCCTCCGCCAACTGTCGGCTGTGGGACTTTGGGCAAGTCACTTCACTTCTCCGGGCCTCAGTTCCCTCATCTGGAAAATGGGGATGAAGGCTGTGAGCCCCCCGTGGGACAACCTGATCACCTTGTAACCTCCCCAGCACTTAGAACAGTGCTTTGCACATAGTAAGTGCTTAATAAATGCCATTAATATTGTTATTATTATTATTATTAAGCACTTACTACGTGCTTCAAGCTAGCTCTCTTCCTCCCTTCAAGGCCCTACTGAGAGCTCACCTCCTCCAGGAGGCCTTCCCACACTAAGCCCCCTCCTTCCTCTCCCCTTCTTTCCCCTCTCCATCCCCCCCGCCTTCCCTCCTTCTCTTCCCCACAGCACCTGTATATATGCATGTATGTTTGTACATATTTATTACTCTATTTATTTATTTATTTTACTTGGACATATCTATTCTATTTATTTATTTTGTTAATATATTTTGTTTTGTTCTCTGTCTCCCCCTTCTCGACTGTGAGCCCACTGTTGGGTAGGGACTGTCTCTATATGTTGCCAACTTGTACTTCCCACGTGCTTAGTACAGTGCTCTGCACACAGTAAGCGCTCAATAAATACGATTGAATGAATGAATGAATGAATAAATACGACTGACTGATTGATTGATTTTGTTCTAAGCGCTGGGGTAGACACAAGGTATTCAGGTTGTCCCACGTGGGGCTCGCCGTCTCAGTCCCCATTTTACAGATGAGGTAACTGAGGCCCACAGAACTGAAGTGACTTGCCCCAAATCACACAGCTGGCAATTGGCCGAGTCGGAATTTGAACCCGTGACTTTCCGACTCCCTGGACCAGGCTGTTTCCACTAAGCCACGTTGTTTCCCTATGGTATTTGTTACGCGCTTACTATGTGCCAGGCACTATACTGAGCGCTGGACCGGATGCCAGCAAATCGGGTTGGACACGGCCCCTGCCCCACAAAAGGCTCACAGTCTTTATCCCCGTTTCACAGATTAGGTAACTGAGGCCCAGAGAAGTGAAGTGGCTTGCCCAAGGCTACACAGCAGGGAAATGGCGGAGCCAGGATTAGAACCCATGACTTTCGGACTCCAAGGCCCACGCTCTATTAACCTGCTCCTCTAGGAATGATCCGTCAAAAACGCTTTACAAACAGTGGGAGCAAGAGGAAGAACAAGGCTGTAGCACAAACAGAGTTGGCAGGAAAAAAAAATCACTGAAACCAAAAAATTTAGCATATAAATGTACGAATAAAAAGGCACCCTTATACATAAATACATTTACACTGAGCCCCTTCCTTTCTCTCCCCCTCGTCCCCCACTCCATCCCCCCACCTTACCTCCTTCCCTTCCCCACAGCACCTGTATATATGTTTGTACATATTCATTACTCTATATATTTACTTTACTTGTACATATCTATACTATTTATTTTATTTTGTTAGTATGTTTGGTTTTGTTCTGTCTCCCCCTTTTAGACTGTGAGCCCACTGTTGGGTAGGCACTGTCTCTATACGTTGCCAATTTGTACTTCCCAAGCGCTTAGTACAGTGCTCTGCACACAGTAAGCGCTCAATAAATATGATTGATTGTCTCCCCCTTCTAGACTGTGAGCCCACTGTTGGGTAGGGACTGTCTCTATATGTTGCCAACTTGGACTCCCCAAGCGCTTAGTACAGTGCTCTGCACACAGTAAGCGCTCAATAAATACAATTGAATGAATGAATTTATACATGGAATATGTAATCCTGGGTCAGACCAGTGGCCTGGCAGTTAAAAGTAAAGGGAAAAACCATAAGAGAATCAGTGCAATGATTGCCTTTTCCCAAGCGCTTAGTACAGTGCTCTGCACACAGTAAGCGCTCAATAAATCCCATTGTTGGGTAGGGACCGTCTCTATATGTTTCCAGCTTGTACTTCCCAAGCGCTTAGTACAGTGCTCTACACACAGCAAGCGCTCAACAAATCCCACTGTTGGGTAGGGACCGTCTCTATATGTTGCCAGCTTGTACTTCCTAAGCGCTTAGTACAGTGCTCTGCACACAGCAAGCGCTCAATAAATCCCGCTGTTGGGTAGGGACCGTCTCTATCTGTTGCCAACTTGTATTTCCCAAGCGCTTAGTACAGTGCTCTACACACAGCAAGAGCTCAACAAATCCCGCTGTTGGGTAGGGACCGTCTCTATATGTTGCCAGCTTGTACTTCCCAAGCGCTTAGTACAGTGCTCTACACACAGCAAGCGCTCAATAAATCCCGTTGT